>NW_024732633.1:0-14847 GCF_018991925.1 Homarus americanus
TGTTTGACTAAATTATATTCACGAAAATGGAGTCAAGACAAATGTTGGACACGTTGATGTGAAGTAACACAGTAAATGATGTTGTTTGTGTTGCTGTGTTATTTATTTATTGTGTTTCTTATTCTTTTCTGTTTATTTTGTTTTATTTAGTTTTATTGTAGTAATTGTTATTCTTTTTTTTATTCTTACTAATGTTCATTTTACTGTTTATTCGTTTTCTTATTTTCATTTTATTGTTTAATAATTTTCCATTCATTCTTATTTATTTATCGCGTTGGTGTATTTCATTTATTTGCTATTCTCTTAGGTATTTCACATTTGCATTAATTAATCTTCAAATCATTGGTTGCTATTTTTATCATACTAGTTTAATGTTCACCTCAGCAGTCAACTGGCTTATGTCTAAACAATGTCTACCACTGTTTTAGCCAGACTTAGTTATGAGACTTGTAATTCAGTATCCATTACGTACCGTTTATCAGTGTATTTTGTGGTAATGGACTGCCCAATGTAATTATATATATTGTCTTACTGAAAAAATGCGGTGTAACCAAGATTAAGTTTTATAGAGTTTGTATTTAAGGATTATTCTCCTATACTTCTCTTAGATTCTGAATATATTTTTGTTTTATTATTTCAGTGTATTGTAATGTGTAGTTAGTTACACTATAGATATATAATAATTGCTTTAAGTTTGGTTGGGAGTGTGGAAACTGTTGTGGTGTGTGATGTACAGGTGTGTACAGGTGGTGGTTACACCTGACTTCGAGGCAGGTGTGTATAGGTGCCAGATACACCTATGGTTACAACACAGGTGTATCCGGCAGCAGTAGTAACAAAGGGGCTATATGGGCTCCGGCGGCCATGTCGTGACACCGGCCGGCAGAATCCCCCGGTGAAAAAGGGAAACAAGATGGCCGTCCCCCATTCAATATGTAAACAACTGCGATACCGATAGTATTTATTGATTCAACTGGTAGAATTAAGTGTAATAATAATAATAATAATAATAATAATAATAATAATAATAATAATAATAATAATAATAATAATAATAATAATTAACGGTTTATTGAAAGAGATTGGCAGCCAGAAGGCTGAAAATATACAATTACATATTTGTGGAATGGGTTTCGAATTACAAATAATATACAAGTAACATAAGTGATACACATAAGATATATAATAACTAGATGGGGAAAAGCTCAAACTACAGTGCATTTCAACATAGTGACAGTGCAAGAAGTAGTATTTACTGGGAGTGAATACACTGGTTTATTACAAGTTATTGATAATATTTACAATGGTTGGGACTGGGCTGTTCTTATAGCGATCAGTTCGTGCACTTATGGGCTGGATGCGGTTGTGGTGTCAAACAGCAATTCTCGGGCTAGGGATCTCAGGTGGTAGTAGGAGCCGGTGTCGAGGATCGTGTAGAAGCTTCTTAGCAAATTTGCAGATGTGGTCGTGGTGATGGTCAGTGAGAGTCGAAAGGGTCAGTGTGTTGAGCGCTTCTTGATATATGGAGTAGGAAGGGGAGAGAATAATCTTGCATGCCCTCTTTTGCACTTTTACTAGGTGGGCATCTTATCAAATGAACCCCTGTCCTAATGGGCCCTAGTCCTAATGGGCCCCAGTCCTATTGGGTCCCAGTTTTAATGGGCCCCAATTCTAATTGGTCACATTTCCAATGGTTCTCAGTCCTAATGAGCCTCAGTCCAAAGATACCACAGGCCTAATGGTTCCAGTCTTAATAGACCTCAGTCTTACTGAGTCCCAATCCTGACGGCTCTCAATACTAATGGGCCTCAGTCCTAATAGTTTAAGGTTGGGACCCATTAAGACTGGCTTCTATTTACCTTACAAGCACTGTGTTCTACCGTGTCATCCCGTGTGTGTGTGATTTCCCGTGTCGGGTGGTATAATACGCAGGTGAGTGGCTGCCAGGTAGGGTGGGTGAGGGTGGGCACCTTGATGCAGGGGAAGGTGAGTTCCTGATGCTGATTCACACCAGTGTCATGATGAGGTAATCTTATCATCTTATTAGTGTACGATGAGTGGGTGGGCGTGGTGTGGAGGGGTGGGGGCGCGTAAGGGGTAGGCAGCAAGGGGCGTGGTGTATGGTGGGGGGAGGGTAAGGGGCGTGTAGGGGTAGCTAAGTGGGCGTGTTGAGTTGGGCAAGAGGGAGGCGTGGTGGGTGTAGGGGCGTGTATAGGAGGCGGGAAGTGGTGATGGCGCGCGCCACTAATCACTCTGACCTTACTGAACACAACCCATTATACAGCATAATTCGTGTTGCTTCCATCAGCCTCACACAGTCAAACACACTATTTACATTTTCTCTTCACATATATTTTATTTTATTCGTTTCAAGTGGGACTCGAATTTCAGCCTTGGAGTCGAAGAGGAATTTTTTTAGAAGTTGAAAAGAAATCGTGTTTAGTTGAAGACGAATGTGTTCTTATATAAAAGTGACGTGTTTGATTGTTTGGGAGTCTCTATCTCTCACACTCGAGTCCAAGATGTCCCCCTTGAGGACGGTGTTCGTGTAGCGTCGTCAAACTCGCTCTTGGTTTTTATTCAGCAGGAAGAGCTACACCCGCCACCTGGTGTTGGCCGTGTCTGGTGACCATCATATTAACAAGGCCGCTCTCTCGTGCCTTGTCCACACGCCACCCCCACCTCCATATTGTACCGTTTTGTCCTTTATTAACGGTGGTGTTACTACAGGCAGCGTGGTGTGGGGGGAGGGCCGCTGCTTCACATTGTTCAGTCTTTGACGTGTAACACAAAACGTGAGATGTTGTGGTCCTTCACTACCTCACAACACACACACATCTCCTAGTTACCACATGCTGTTGTTATTAAAGCTCCACCAATGAGTACGCGTCGCTGTCTCGTCCTTTGCTCCGCCGACCATTACAGTGTGTAGCTGTAGGACTCGCCGCCGTGTTTATGTTTCATGTAGCGACACTAAACTCGCGGAAATTTGTAGGTGTTAAGCTGGAGCGTTTGAGCTGTTGTTGTCGTCACCTTGTTGATGTTTTGTAGGTCCGTGTTGGCTGAGGATTGTTGTTAGTGTTTCTTAAGGCATTAATAAACTAGTCATGAGGTTCTATAGGAATTATATCCTGCTGTTTTTTTTTTCTTGTTCTTCTTATTGTTGTTGTTGTTCTTCAGTTGCATAATTCGAGTTGTGATTATCAGTAGAAGTTTGACGGGCTGGATTCTCTTATTGTTTAAATTTCTGGGATAGATTTAAATAGATCTTGGGTATATTTTCTCGTTCTTAGAGGTCAGGCCAGGTCAGGTCAGGTCAGGTCAGGTCATGTCATGTTAGGTGTACCGAATACGCTAGCAGAGGTGGTCAGATGCCTTGGGAATATTGCAGAGTAATTGAGGTCAGGTCAGGTGGCCTCGATACCTGCTTCAAGGTGTAATAGAGGTGAAAAATAATGGGTTTCTTGATTGGATCTGGTTAAGTCAGGTCAGGTAAAGTCAGATACAGAGGCTGGGTGTATGACTGTGGGTTGATGGGTGTATGACTGTGGGTTGGTGGGTGTATGACTGTGGGTTGGTGGGTGTATGACTGTGGGTTGGTGGGTGTATGACTGTGGGTTGGTGGGTGTATGACTGTGGGTTGGTGGGTGTATGACTGTGGGTTGGTGGGTGTATGACTGTGGGTTGGTGGGTGTATGACTGCGGGTTGGTGGGTGTATGACTGTGGGTTGGTGGGTGTATGACTGTGGGTGGGTGTATGACTGTGGGTTGGTGGGTGTATGACTGTGGGTTGGTGGGTGTATGACTGTGGGTTGGTGGGTGTATGACTGTGGGTTGGTGGGTGTATGACAGTGGTGACAAGGATTATTTGAGCTTGACAAAATTTAGATAGATAGAAGCGTGGTTTAGTCTTGTTCAGTTTAGTTTAAATTGTGTTTAGGTTAGGTTGGGTCATGTCAGGTACAGAGTTTGGCCAGGGTCAGGTGGGGTTAGGTACAGAGGCTGGCCAGGGTCAGGCACAGAGACTTTCCAGGGTAGGGTCAGGCACAGAGGCTGGCCAGGGTAGGGACAGGTAGGGAGGCTGGCCAGGGTAGGATCAGGTAGGGTGGCTGGCCAGGGTAGGATCAGGTAGGGAGGCTGGCCAGTGTAGGATCAGGTAGGGAGGCTGGCCAGGGTAGGGGCAGGCAGGGAGAGCCCGGGGGTAGCGGTAATGAGGGGAGGGGAGCCGGGGTCATATTGATCGTGAGGGCGAGGCAAGGCGCGCCGCCATCACTGTCCCACGCCACCCTCCCCCTGCCCACCACGCCCCCTCCTGCCCGCTCCCGACACCACGCCCCCTTCTACCTACTACCACGCCACGCCGCCTCCTGTCTACTACCACGCCACGCCGCCTCGTCTGTCTACTACTACAACACCACGCCCCTTCTGCCTACTACTACGCCACGCCTCCTGCCCGCTCCCGACACCACGCCCCCTTCTGCCTACTACCACGCCACGCCTCCTCCTGTCTACTACTACAACACCACGCCCCCTTCTGGCTACTACCACGCCACGCCTCCTCCTGTCTACTACTACAACACCACGCCCCGCCCCTGCCCTACTACCACGCCACGCACCTCGCACTCTGTCTACTACTACAACTTACCACGCCCCATCTGCCTACTACAACACCACGCCTCCTCCTGCCTACTACCACACCACCCCTCTTCCTGCCTACTACAACACCACGCCCCCTTCTGCCTACTACAACACCACGCCTCCTCCTGCCTACTACCACGCCACGCCTCCTTCTGCCTACTAACACGCCACGCCTCCTCCTGCCTACTACAACACCACGCCTCCTCCTGCCTACTACAACACCACGCCCCCCTTCTGCCTACTACAACACCACTTCCTCCTGCCTACTACCACGCCACCTCCTCCTGCCCTAACACGCCACGCCTCCTCCTGCCCCACTACAACACCACCCCTCCTGTCTACTACCACGCCACACCACCCTCCACTTCTGTCTGCTACTACAACACCACGCCCCCATCTGCCTACTACCACGCCACGCCTCCTCCTGCCTACTAACACGCCACGCCTCCTCCCTGCCTACTACAACACCACTTCCCCTTCTGCCTACTACAACACCACACTTCCTCCTGCCTACTACCACGCCACCTCCTCCTGCCTACTAACACACCCACGCACTCCTCCTGCACCTACTACAACAACACGCCTCCTCCTGCCTACTACAACACCCACGCCCCTTCTACCTACTACAACACCACGCTTCCTCCTGCCTACTGCCACGCCCTTACTCCTCCTGCCTACTAACACCACGCCTCCTCCTGCCTACTACAACACCACGCCACCCTACTACAACACCACACTCCTCCTGCCTACTACCACGCCACGCCTCCTCCTGCCTACTAACACGCCACACCTCCTCCTGCCTACTACAACACCACGCCTCCTTCTGCCTACTAACACGCCACGCCTCCTCCTGCCTACTACAACACCACGCCTCCTCCTGCCTACTACAACACCACGCCTCCTCCTGCCTACTACAACACCACGCCTCCTCCTGCCTACTACAACATCACGCCTCCTCCTGCCTACTACAACACCACGCCTCCTCCTGCCTACTACAACACCACGCCTACAGAAGGATGGCGGTCAAAATGGCGTCGAAACTACACCGAGACTTTTTTTTAATGACTTGGATGTGTGTTTTATTTATTTATTTTTCCTCCTAAGTTACGAGGGAAAAAAATTGATGGACGATTGTTTGAGGATTTTGGTGTTTTATGGTGGATTTTTTTTTTGTTCATCAGTTGGTGGATATATAATTCAACCGGTCGAGTCATTACTTAAGACACGGTGCATCGTAACTCACCTTCACCTGTCCCCACGGTAGCCACTCATCACCCTCCGCCCGCTACACCTGAACGGCCAGCTATCCACTTACTGCCAATGTTCTCAAAGATTTGTACCCCGAAAAAATTTCCTCTCGATCGTCTGTTTATGGTAAGAACGACGGTGCCATCTTACTGTGAGAGTGCCACCTGTTGTCTTACGATCGCTGAGGTGAGGCACTGTAATGCTGCCTCAAGCCTCCAGTTGGAAATTTGTCTTACGAGAGTTACTGAATCCAGCTCCATTGGTTTAAAATAATTTAAGGTAGAATGAGTTTGTGGTTAGTGTAGTGTGTGTAAAGTTCCATTAGGTTGACCTCACTGATCTCCCGGGCCGTATTGGCAGTCTAATCTGAATTCAGGGTTCGACCCCCACTTGCAGAGGGTCCAGGTGGGATATTTCAGGATGAGTTGTTGACATGTAGGATGGGGGGGCCGCCATCTTGTTTACCTTTTGCTGGGAGATTCTGACGGCCGGTGTCACGACATGGCCGCCTAAGCCTACCAACACTGTGTTACGTGGCCCTGGGTGTGTTGAGTATATGTGGAGGGTGTTTAGCAGAGGTGTTGATGTGTACTCCACCAATGTGTGTTATACCTGTTTCAACTACACTGCTTAGAAATACACCCCCTACACCTGTCACACCCCCTACATCTGCCACTCCCCCTATACCTGCCACTCCCCCTACACCTGTCACACCCCCTACACCTGTCACTCCACTTACACCTGTCACTCCACTTACACCTGTCACTCCCCCTATACCTGTCACTCCCCCTATACCTGTCACTCCCCTTATTCCTGTCACTCCCCCTATACCTGTCACTCCCCCTACACCTGTTACTCCCCCTACACCTGTCACTCTCCCTACACCTGTCACTCCCCCTACACCTGTCACTCCCCCTACACCTGTCACTCCCCTTACCCCTGTCACTGATTTCACTCCTTGGAACTACCCCGCCTGTCTCACCTGTATACTCGCTGCAGTGTCACCTGTTAAATGACGCTAATTACAGGTGATCTACTCAACACCAACACATACTGTCATAAACAAACTCTAACGTGATATAGCTCAGGTTAACATGTATACAATACTAATAAATTGATATATAGGAAGTTGTAGTGTAATTATATCCCTTATTAATAAATCCTATAATTCATAATGTTAATGAAAATATTGTGTTATCTATAGTTATCTTCTGTATTGACACTTATCTCGTTATCACCTGCTAGTTTTTTGGTTATCAGTTATTAATCTTTTGTTTATATGCCTTGTTTATCTTATTGTGGTTTGTTTATTCCCGTGTTTGTGTTTAGTCTCTGCCACTTGGGTTTTCTTTGTATTTTTGTCGTTATCGTATTTTTTCTTTCGTTATTTGTTGTTATTCTTCTCTCTCTCTCTCTCTCTCTCTCTCTCTCTCTCTCTCTCTCTCTCTCTCTCTCTCTCTCTCTATCTATCTCTCTCTCTCTCTCTCTCTCTCTCTACTTTGTCTTCCTCTCATCATTTTTCTTCGTTATTTTTCGGTCCTGTGTTTCCTCTTTCGTTATTCTCCTTCTCTCTCACCTCCTCCTCCTCCTACATTTCTCAGTCTTATTATTAACCTCCTCCTTCTATTGTAAACTATCTCTAAGGCTACTGTTATCATCGTCCTGTAAACTATCTCTAAGGCTACTGTTATCATCGTCCTGTAAACTATCTCTAAGGCTACTGTTATCATCGTCCTGTAAACTATCTCTAAGGCTACTGTTATCATCGTCCTGTAAACTATCTCTAAGGCTACTGTTATCATCGTCCTGTAAACTATCTCTAAGGCTACTGTTATCATCGTCCTGTAAACTATCTCTAAGGCTACTGTTATCAAGGCTACTGTTATCATCGTCCTGTAAACTATCTCTAAGGCTACTGTTATCATCGTCCTGTAAACTATCTCTAAGGCTACTGTTATCATCGTCCTGTAAACTATCTCTAAGGCTACTGTTATCATCGTCCTGTAAACTATCTCTAAGGCTACTGTTATCATCGTCCTGTAAACTATCTCTAAGGCTACTGTTATCATCGTCCTGTAAACTATCTCTAAGGCTACTGTTATCATCGTCCTGTAAACTATCTCTAAGGCTACTGTTATCATCGTCCTGTAAACTATCTCTAAGGCTACTGTTATCATCGTCCTGTAAACTATCTCTAAGGCTACTGTTATCATCGTCCTGTAAACTATCTCTAAGGCTACTGTTATCATCGTCCTGTAAACTATCTCTAAGGCTACTGTTATCATCGTCCTGTAAACTATCTCTAAGGCTACTGTTATCATCGTCCTGTAAACTATCTCTAAGGCTACTGTTATCATCGTCCTGTAAACTATCTCTAAGGCTACTGTTATCATCGTCCTGTAAACTATCTCTAAGGCTACTGTTATCATCGTCCTGTAAACTATCTCTAAGGCTACTGTTATCATCGTCCTGTAAACTATCTCTAAGGCTACTGTTATCATCGTCCTGTAAACTATCTCTAAGGCTACTGTTATCATCGTCCTGTAAACTATCTCTAAGGCTACTGTTATCATCGTCCTGTAAACTATCTCTAAGGCTACTGTTATCATCGTCCTGTAAACTATCTCTAAGGCTACTGTTATCATCGTCCTGTAAACTATCTATAAGGCTACTGTTATAATCACCCTAAAACGGCTCACAACGGCGGTACAGTCATGGAAATTTTTCATATATCATACAGCGATTAATTATGTATCGCTAAAGACTCGTAAAATAGTCGTATATAAAATAAATATATAATTTACTATATATTACTAAACGAATATATATTAATTCTCATCGATACCAGAACTTAAGATGTTGAAGAAGAGTTAATTGATATTGATATTTAATTAATTTATGGTAACCAGCTCTTAATTAGCGTGTATCTGAATGCCTTTCTTAGACAACCCTTGAAAGACCTGTTCATTATAGCAAGAAAATATACTATTATTATTTCTTTTAAGTCATCAAAGGTTAGTGTAATTAATAGAAGGAATTTGTTTGGACTGTCTTTAATCCACTTATAATACTTGAGTAAAATATTTTATGGGTATTTATAATTAGACCAGTTTATTTTTATTATTATTGTACAGTTAAATTACATAGTTCAGTTAAGAATATTTGGAATTAATTAGGAAATCCACTTAATACAGTTATGTTTTAAGTGGTACAATTCATTATTCAAGTGAGATTCTTAATTTACCACTTACGGGACAAAAAAATTTAAGTGGTTCAAACAGAAATGGTGAAAAAGTTAGTTTTATTTATATTACCACCTGTAAATTATATTAATCATTAACACCATCAAAAAAAAAAACCTAAATGCTAAACATAACTCTGTATTTTTACTACTGAAATGTATCACTTTACATTACAAGATACTGTAACTAATATTTACTTGTCTTATAAAGGTATTCAACTCACGGCCGAGAGATCACTGTACCTGTATACTAGACCTGATTTTGTACCTGTATTTACTAGTTAAGTTTATTTTTTCTAATTTACGATAAATGTAAGTAATTTTCTAGTCTTGTGTCGTGTAAGTTTACTAGTTATTACACCACAGAAATAACGTATAAATTACACCGTATATTAGTGTATGTGTATATAGAAATACATAATATACAACACCTATTATAACAGCTGGATGGTGTATTATTATGTATGAGTGTTATTAAATGTATACTTAAGCCGTTCAGTAGGATTAGACACTCCAGATAATACACACATACATACATACATACATACATACATACATACAAAGGAACATTACGTTATTATTAGCAATGCATTTCCTCTTTGTAAAATATCAAAATCTATGAAACCGTAAAATTCTCAGTGATTTACAAAGGCCTATTTTGGACGAAGGTACGCGGACTTACGACTAATTGTGTCTGGAATAATTACCCACTTAACGAGGTACTTGGAGAACTAGTGAGAGACATATTTAATACGTTCTGGATATCTTCGCGTTATATTAGATTGAAGAAGAAATTGTCTTATTGTTAAGTAACGTGAAATAGCAAAGAGGATATCTAACAGTGAATATATTAAAGATTGATATCTCGATACTGCAATAGGTCTTCAGCACTAGATAGCAAGGATAGCAGGATAGCCGTGCCATTGTAAGATTTGGATTTGAATTTGATATCTCGACCTAGGCGGAAAATACACGGTTCTAGATGACACAGTAATACTAAACACGTTAATTTTCCCCATATTTTACTTTACTATCAATCACAAAATTAAAATACTTTACTACAAAAATAAAAATTAACTATTTTTTTATTTTATTTTTTTTAGATTCTATTAATTATTATAATGAGACTAACACGAACATTCTATCATAAATTTACATTATTCTTATTATTATTAACGGGAGTATTAAATTATTCTACATTCTTCAGTATTAAAATATTTCTGCCTCACTAACCTAACCTAAGAAGACGTAATATTTAGTGACGTAAGTGACGGGCTTTAAATATCCTGAAACACGCTTTAAAAATAAGTTCATTTAAATGCCATAAACAAAGGCGAGTTCAAACTTACCCAACAGTTATTCTGGTCTCGATTAAGTCTATCTTCAACCTATTCCATAATGATCGTAAGCAAATTGATTCATATATTACCACATGTCTCCCTATCTGACCAAAACATTGAAAGTTGTTCTATCCCTCTTCTCTTGTCTTTACCTAATAAAAGCATCTCTCTCTCTCTTAGTACTTCTACCTCTCTCCTCCCATGTACTGTACACTACACTATCTTTCATCCTCTTATTCCGTCTAGCAAATTCGTCTCACTCACTGCCACCGTCCTGTATTGTAATGGTCGCCGTAAATCATTGTAACCGATGTTGCAGGAGCGTCTCTAATATTAGTCCCGAATTGCTTCTACATAGTCGATAACCTAATTTATCTAAATATAAAACATTGACAATGAAGTTATATATTTTTTTTCTTTTATTATTTATTGGGCACCCCCCTACATCCTTGTGTAAGGTGAAGCGCAGAAGCGTTTACAGCGCCCAACAGGGAAGCATGCTAAGTTCATGCTTACCTTTATGTCTCACGAGTTAAGGGCGTAGAAGCCTGAAGAGTCAGTGGTTTTTTTATGTCATGAAGTTATTGGAAGCTCCAACAACTTTCCCTGAATACGAATTCGCAATTTTCGATTTACACCAGGTACCTACTTTACTGCTAGGTGAACAGGGACTAATGGGAGCTAGGAAGTAAGTCCAAACAACTTCCACCGGCCCGGGAATCGAACCCGTGACATCTCGCTTGCGAGGCAAGAACGGTACCGCATCTACCACCGATCCCCCCAAGAGTTATATTATAAGGAAAATAACTCATATCTTCATGAGTAACATTCTCAATAAAAACACATAGGTAAACTTCCACCCAAACGAGGTACTAAATCAGTGAGTGTTAATCTTTACTTTTGATCTTTTGACCAAGAAATATAATTATGGCAATGATAAATAACAATACATACATACATACATACATACATACATATATATATATATATATATATATATATATATATATATATATATATATATATATATATATATATATATATATATATATATATATATATATATATATATATATATATATACACACACACGTGGCGGCGAGTGTGTCCTCACTACATGTGGTGTTGAGAATATCAACCTGGGATGAGAAAGATTTGTTGGTATTTGAATTTACAGAAAACGAAAGAAAAGATTGATAATATATGTATATTCAGGAAAAATAATAATAAGTGAAACGACTATATATTGATCAAATAAATGATGACGTGCTCTAAATTCTATTATCAGTTGATAGCAACACGATAGCCAACTCACAAATAAAATGTAAATTACATACGACATAAAATTTTGGATATTCATAAAACAATTTACATGACGTCAAAAGAGTTCTTTAAATTTTTTGTAGGACTGTAAAATGTATTTTGTAATTTGGCTTAAATTTCATAGTGGATATATTTTTGTCTCTTCTGCTTAACAATATTTCCTTGTTGCTTTCCATTTCAACTTATAATTTAATTATCCAGACGATTCTTTAGACACTTTCAGAGCTGACTCACACAAGCAGTAAGATGAAAAAGTCTGAAAAAAGTTTATTACAGTTTAATTTTGTTCCTAATAGTTCTCTCAGAAAGATTTTGCCTCTTTGTTGTGTTATGTGTCGCCTCTTCTTACTCTCTCAAGTATTAACTGATCCATCATGTGTGTAGCATCTTGATGGGTCTTAGACACATGGCGATTTACACGAGTAATATTTGCCTACACATTAAATTCTGTTCCTAGAGCAAAAAAAAAAAGAAAATTTGTCGTATTAGTATCATTTTGTATGTTATTAAAATATAAATCTATTTATACAAAAGATATGTAAATTAATTGAAAAATTATATCACTAATACTGAAGCAGTAGATGATTCGACTAAAAACTCGCCAAGTGATATTCAGCTGTTGTAATAATTATGTTAAGCTGATAGAGAAGAGCTGAGTCTAAAATATACTCCCACAACACCTTGCTCCAGAGTCTAGTTTTACCTAACAGCCTCGATAACATAATCCAGAGACGTCCTCCCCCTTAGCACAAGTTGACGACCCCTTTGTTAACAACATTATCTGGTCTTTTATTTATGACATTCATTACTAAGATATTATACACAACATTACATAGAAAATACATCCACTTCCTGTAATACCTCATTGAGCTGATTAATATGAGGTGAATTACTACTTGTTATTCTCAAATATCAAAACTCAGAGCTGCATTAATAAAGTAAATAACACATACCATTATACGAGTTAAGGAACATCACCCAAGGGTAAAGATTGTAAAAAGCAACAACACATTAGACCAGCAGTTGTGTGTATCATCAATTACCAGGCGGTGGTGGGGTAAACATCTGCGGTTACCACACGCCAAGTTTCACTACCTTTCCCCCCCCCCTTTTTAAAAAAAAATATATTTTTTTTTACCTGTTACAACACTTTCCCGAATACACACGCCGTTGGTCTTTATATAACAACAAGAAAAATCTGAAATGTCGAGTATAAAAGCTCCTAGGATCAGTACAGTATCTCAGTAGGCAGGTATGTGTATGATTACCTTTACATGCATGTTATTATTCACGTATCCGTACCGTATGTATAAAGGTCTCTATGTATTAATAAATTTCATCAAAGTATCTCTAAAACCAACGAGTGTTTCAATAAATCTATGTATATTCGTGATGTAGGAGTTTCATGGGTGATCGAGATGTCACTCTCTAAGAATTGTAATATTTATTTTTTGGTACTTGAGGGATGTCCACCGTTATCTAGGCAAATATTTTCATCACAGTTTCTTATACATGTAAATAGGAATGTATAATATTTGACCTTATCTGCCAGCCTTACAATAGCCTCGTTATGTCACCCCTTTCAGGTGCACCAGAGCTCCTTATACCACTCCATGGTGACCAATTAGTGTGCGTGTGTACTTGATCTTTATCTTTAATTTCACTACTTTTACATTTTTACCGAACCGAACCTAACCTAACCTAACCTAACCATTGGGTACTTTTCATATGGCTTAACTATTACCAAAGAAAATTATTGATGGTGATCTCGGCCAATATTATGATGGGACGAAATCACTAAAATGGGCTGAGGTCACCACTGAATGTGGGCCGAGGTTACCACTGGATGTGGACCGAGGTTACCACTGGATGCGGGCCGAGGTTATTTGGCCGAATTTACCATAGGCCGACGTCACTGGCACCCGAGATTGTGCTGCTGTCATCAACACAAGAAAACGCCTCAACTCTTGTGTATATGTAAACACTGATATTATGATCTGATTTATAATTAAACCTGAAATGTTGGATTCTTTAAGTTAAAAGAGATTTGTTAAACTATTATTTTTGGGGGGAGATTTAACTTAAACAAAGAGACATCGGAAAATTTGTTCAGACCTGTACCCAGAACCAGCAGAACCTGATGGTCAGTCCCCGTGTAAGGTCACGGTGTCTCTGTTATATAAAGTTTGTAAGGTGCTTATATATTACAGCTTCACTTCTCTTAATATACAGTATTGGTTAATGTGTAAAAGCTATTTTATAATGAATAATTCACTCCTCTTGTATATCTTTGTCCCTTATTTATTCTTATACTAATACAATAAGCAGAGCAATGAAGAATATATTTACTTTATCAATAAAATGATTCCATTATAACCATACAGTAATTTAGTAAGTCGGTAAATGATGAAGTGAAATACTCTCTCAGAATTGTATCAACGTTATAAAGAAGAAGTATTTAGTAATTGTTTTATAACGCGTGGCATCTCCAAGACCATCTATGTTTTCAATCCGTCGACCCTCTAGAAAATACTTTATGGTTCCCCAGTTGAGAAGCTCTGGTAGAGGAAGTAGAGTGATAGTGTAGACACCGACACAGGCTATAAACCAGTTTAAAATAATACAGATGGGAAGTATACATGATGAGACTAACTTCGCGATTACTAACACATACTTAAAAAAATCATTATGGAGAGGAACTATCCGGTACACGCAGTGAGTTTCATTTTGACTGATGTGTATATGGGCGAACCTCCCATCACCTATAAGGCCATCAGTGACGGACACACCTGGTCTGGACTACTCATCAAAACAGCTTCTAATTTCCATGGTTAAGGATGCCTGTATATTATTTCCCATTTGAAATACACTTAAATTTGGATTAATTCAGGTCATCGGCCTTAAGTGACTTTATCTTGTTAAATTATTACCATTAGCTACAACAACACGGAATGTACTGAGCATCAGGCGAGCTTCTATAGGTTTTTAACCTTAGTATGCCCTCGTTAACTAGTGGGTGGAGTAACCCGTACCCATAATAAAACACCAGTTTGATAA
>NW_024732634.1:0-19949 GCF_018991925.1 Homarus americanus
AAAATAATTGACAAGACGTTTAACATTCACGATTTACTAGCAAGAAATATGTGTTGAAAATTACAGATTATACAGACATAAATAACTGTATGAACTGGGGACAAGTTTGAGAATGTTTTGTGAGGAAGAAAAGTACAAATTGGGGAAAAAACAGCTTTGATATGAATAAATTACTGGATAAACGTAAATGGGGAAAAAACGCGTCTTTAACTAGGAAAAAATGAAAGAATGGAAGGAAATTAATGTAAATATAACGTGAATAACCAAGAATGAAGAGTAGAAGGATATTATTAGATGTAAAATATGTATAACCAGGAAAGAAAAAAATAAAGAAAAATAATAAAAAATAGTGAATAACCGACGGAGAAAAAATTAATGAATAAAAATTGAAGACAAAATATATATAAAAATTATAAAAAATAGCATATAAAATAAAATAAAATAAATACGAATATATATCAGAATAAACTGAAACAAACTGATGTGAAAAATAGATATCACGAGTAATTATTTTTAAATAAACCCGAGAAAAAAAAAGTTGTTCCATGAAACCTTTGAGAAAAATTAATTGATTTCCATAACTGCTAGTGGTACTATGTGAGTTCAGAACGTCATAGCTACACAAGTTAAAATTCAGAACTGGTATTCACATATAATTTAGATTTTTTTTTTAGGTTACACTCAGTCATTTCTCCTAAAATAACTATGCTGAGAGAGAGAGGAAAAAAAAAGCTGAGTGTGTGTGTGTGTGGTGGGATGACGGATTGAACTAGCGACCCTCAGGTCAAGAGACAAGAGCCGTACCCACTCGACACCACACCTCAACTAACTAATCAATCTACACCTATCGTAGCCTATCTAACCTAACAGAAAATCTTACTTTACCAGAGAGTGGGACGGACACAAGTTGACATCACGGTCGTGTATGAACCAATCAGCGACCAGCTTTACCCACATACGAGTGGATCTTGTACGCAACAAGCCCGACTCAGGTTATAAAGCCAATAAAGAGTAACACTCAATTAGCACAGCTCACTTCAGATGCCATTAAACCTCGACCTCATAGCTGTAGGAGGACCTATCGAACCAATGAAGTTTTTCGCTGTTGATCACTGTTTATCTTCCTCCCCTTCTCCCTCTGCTTGACTAAAGGAGTCACTCACCTACTTCCATGGTCAGTTGGTCACTCACACGTGTAGATAGTCCAGTCAGTGCGGTTTGTGAGGTACGCGGTCACTCATACGAGCCCTTGATCATGTTGGTATTGTCTACGGTCACTCACTCAGTCATTTATACTTTCCTTCTCGTTATTTATGTCCCTCCTCCTCTTCCTCCTCCTCCTCTTCTTCCTCCTCTTCGTCCTCTTCTTCGTCCTCCTCCTCCTCTTCTTCATCTTCCTCCTCCTCTTCTTCATCTTCCTCCTCCTCAAACATGAGTTATGTGAGGATGTAAAGTCCTGGACACACACACACACACACACACACACACACGCCACATTTTCTCTAAAGTAATTATCATGATAAGTGTCAGGAAATAAGAAAAAATGTAAAAGAATAACAGATAAGAGAGTCACTAAAGATAACTCAGGTAAACAAGTGGAAGAAGAAGAATAGTTTAAATAGTTTATATTATTATTATTATTATTATTATTATTATTATTAAGAACGGTGACTAACCCCTTGAGGATGATGACTTAACCCCTTCAGAACGATGAATTAATCTAGCACTTACTGGGTTAAGATAACATATTCATAGGATTAACACAGTCATCGCCCATGGATTAAGTTATCATACTCAATGGATTAAAATTATCCTTACTCATTGGACTATTCCACTGTACTCAGGGGTTGGCATCGTACTAAAGGGGTTTAGATACTTTATTTATCAGGCTATTTGAGTACAATGAAATAGTACTCTAGAGCTTAAGATACCGTACTCACTGGGATCGTCTACTGCACTCAGAGGTCGACTCTATCATGCTGTCACTGGATCTTGCCACACTGTCATGCCCGTTCATCTCAGTTATTCACGGTTAGTCTTTGGCCATCTATCCTACCGACCTGTCCAGACCCTCTCACCACACACTCCTTCACTTCACCCACCACTCCCATCCTAATCTCATATATCCTTCAAACCTCCTTCCTTCCTTCCTTCCTTCCTTAATCTATCCCCTGTTAAGGCTACTACGTGGATTAACAGGGTCCATCCTTAGCTTGTTCCGCCTCGCTTCCTGGACGTCTTCCCTGTACTAGTCTTGTTTCAGTGTATTTTGACCCAAGTTTGTTTTTAGTTTTCCCTCAGCAGCTAACCATCTTACGAGTGTTTATTTTTTTTACCTTACCACCTACAGGAACGATAAAATACCTGTTTTTAATCCGTCTGTATGTTTGTATATCCCCACGGACACTACAGGAAAAATCATGCGTACATTTTGGCACCAGTATCGCCGTTAAGAGAGCCAACACCCAGTTGAATATGTAAGTCACTAAACTACATAATTTCTCTATATGTTCTTTCAGGTTCTCTAGCAAAAACTACTCATTAACATATCTTCATCTACATACATACCTATTCCCCTTAACTTTCACAAGACCATTAAAACACTTCAATATTTTTCTTTGTCAATAATCCAATTGTTATTTACAATCTTTCATGATAAAAAATACTGGAAACTAATTCATATATGGTAGAATTTAATCTGTTTTTTATGTTATTTAAAACAATCTTATTCCCCGTCTGCTCTGTCTTCCCCAGATTACTATGGCCATACTCAGTCAATGAACAACAAAATAGCAAAATGTTCCCCCACCATAAAAAAAGAGTTTTTCTCAACGAATATTGCAAGTGGTTAACAGCTGTGGTAGGGGGCGGGTGGGGGAGGGGGGAAGAGTGGTTGGTGGGAGAGGTGGGTGGTGGTGGGGGTGTATTAGTAGGTGGAGGAATACAAATTTTAGAAACAAGAGAGAGGGAGGGAAGTATGAAAGGAAGCAAGGGTCGTAGGCAGCATGAGAGGGGAATAGAGATGTAGGAGGCATAGGAAAAAGAAAACGGAGTTACTTGTTAAGGGAAAATTATGTTATTACCGACCGAAGACTTAGACTGAAATGGAAAATATTACGATTTTCATCTTAATCTGATAATTTTCTTTGTTTATTCTTGTGTCTTTACTTAATACATCTATAAAAATACTGTAGAGTTTAAGTGAGTGTTTTTCTGTCACACACACACACACACACACACACACACACACACACACACACACACTCTACCACTACCCTCTGCCTCACACACGGGCACAATTTATATTCAAATGAGACCGGTAAAACGAAGAGAGCTGAGGGCGTATGACTGGCTTATGAATCAGTTGTCAGCGAGGGATGGGGAAGCACGATACCTCCTCCTCTCCCACCCTTTCCATCCTGTTCCATCCTGCCTCCTGTGGGTACATGATCCATCAGGTTTAACCGCGTGTGTCGGCAGGTAACAGACAATCACAGCTCCATGACATTAAAAGAGATGATGCTGATTTTATGTATACAGTTTAAGACACATATACTACCACGAGACTTGAAAACATGCAATAGCGTTACTCCCTCTTCTTAATTCTGTAGCGATTATATGTACGATTCTCTCTCTCTCTCTCTCTCTCTCTCTCTCTCTCTCTCTCTAGGAATACTATCGACTAGAACTTATTTTGTTATCTTTATGAAACTCGTAAATAAAATATAGTTTATTTAGAATGACAAAATGGACTGGCTTATTATTTTTATTATTATTATCTAAACAAAACTTACAGAAAATAATAATAAGAAAATAATGAAACTTTTCCTTCATCTAGTTAATTTATCTTACAATTACCTGGGTGCTTAAGCGGGTAATTCCGAGCAGTAATAAAAGGCGTAACGAGACCTTCATGTTCACTAATTACCGAGAACATCACTTATTTTTACGAAGACTCTAATTGTCTCGCTGTCTCTCAAGACTTCGTTACCACTTACCTTATTGGGGTCATAAATCTTCGTTTTTTTATGGCTAACTATAAATATTGAGTAATGTATAAATGTCTATGTCTTACACCTGTCTCTCTTTGTGTGTCTCTGTATGTGTGTCTGTGTCTGTCTGTCTGTTTTTTGTCTGTCTGTCTGTCTGTCTGTCTGTCTGTCTGTCTTTCTCATATCGTTAATCCCTTTATATCCCTGGATTAGCTTAATCTCTCTCAGTTTCCCGTTAACAGTAAAAATTCGAGTCATAACCTAAATGTTTATCCTGGCTCCGTTAACTGTTTTGTATTCGAGGGAACAGAGACTCCCTTCTAGGTAATCATTTCAACAGCAACACAACGGTAACACAAGTGAAGGTAGTTATTGAGTCTTAGGTAGGTTAAGAACCGTACATATCATGGAGGATTCCTGGCGCGTTGGGAAGCTCCTGTCCACCAATTCCAGGATTATCTCGCCAATTCCTGGATTATATCGCCAATTCCAGGATTATCTCGCCAATCGCCTGGAATCCAGACCCTGCAGACTCCATTCCCAAGCCAGACAAGGTTCATTGGAGACATTTCGTGTTTATAACTACCAAATGAGCAATATATCCCTTCATTAAACAGTTTTAAAAGTATTTCTTAAGGGATCAGCTTAAGCTTTAACTCCTAGAAAAGTATAGAAAGCTTGAGAAAATGGACTAGATCATAATTAAGCTCCCATGTCTTTAGGGATCAGCTTAAGCTTTAACTCCCTGAAAAAAAATAGACAAAATGGACTGGATTATAATTAAGCTCCCATGTCTTTAGGGATCAGCTTAAGCTTTAACTCCCTGAAAAAAAAAATAGACAAAATGGACTGGATTATAATTAAGCTCCCATGTCTTTAGGGATCAGCTTAAGCTTTAACTCCTAAAAAAGTATATAAAGCTTAACAAAATGGACTGGATTATAATTAAGCTCCCATGTCTTTAGGGATCAGCTTAAGCTTTAACTCCTAGAAAAGTATATAAAGCTTAACAAAATGGACTGGATCATAATTTAGCTGCCATGACCACCCGAGTAAGTAATGTTACGGTAGATAAACTCAATACTGTACTTGGAAACATCGATATGAGTGGACGATTATGGATGGACTCGGTCTTCCGTTACTCACGGTTCCAGGGAGAGCTAAGAGGAGCATTCATGTAGCGTGAGGTCCCTGGTGTAACGTGAGGGTCCTGATGTAATGTGAGGACCTGATGTGGCGCGTGAGGGCCTGATAGCAACGTGACAGCCCTGGTGAGGACCCTGATGTAGCCGTGAGTACTTTCGAGTGTGGCTTGTGGGGCCTTGGAGGTATAACGTGAGGGGCCTGATGTAACGTGAGTGCCCTGATGTAACGTTAGGACCCTGATGTAACGTGAGTGCCCTGATGTAACGTTAGGACCCTGATGTAACGTGAGTGCCCTGATGTAACGTGAGGGCCTTGGTGTAACGTGAGTGCCCTGATGTAACGTGAGTGCCCTGATGTAACGTTAGGACCCTGATGTAGCGTGAGGACCCTGATGTAACGTGAGAGCCTTGGTGTAACGTGAGGGCCCTGGTGTAGCGTGAGGGCCCTGATGTAACGTGAGGACCCTGATGTAACGTGAGGATAAACATAAATATAGACGATAAACTAATGATACCAAGCTAAATTAATCTAATCTTAACATCATCTAACTTAATTTAGGTAAAGTTTGGTTACGTTGAGATAGCTAAAAACGGCTTCAGTGGAATCAGGTCAGCTTGATCGTATAATACACATTATGTATACTTGAATATACATGACATGAAATGAAATGACCTGACATGACATTACATACAAATTACCAAAAAGTTATCTTTATTTTACAAAGTTGTCCTCAGCTATACATCCACAGTCAGCACTACACAGCTAAACTAGGAAGCTAATCGACAGCTAACAAGAGACACTTAACACTCGACAGCATTAACGATAAGACATCAGCTTTTAACAGTGAACACGTTGTAATATGATGATATAATGTGAAAAAGAGAGAAGACATGAATAGACAGCAGAAAGATACAGAAAAAAATAGATAAAATAAGACAGATAGAAAGACACAGACAGACATATACCACATCACAGTCACCACCCACACCCCCTCCACCACCACCTCCCTCCTGCCCCACACCCCCTCCCCTCCCCCACCCACCCTACACCACAGCTCTATACACAGAGGGGCACCCACTAATCAAATCTCAGCCTCTGATTATTTTTCATATTCCCCTGAGATCAAATTTCCCCAACGCCTAATAACAATGAAGGGGGGAGGGAGAGTGGTGTTCTTGTTGTTCTTCGTGTTCTTGTTCTTCGTGTTCTTGTTCTTCGTGTTCTTGTTCTTCGTGTTCTTGTTCTTCGTGTTCTTGGTGTTCTTCTCATCCACTAATACCATCTCAACCTGTCTATAGTTGTTTATTTCAAGGAAGAATAAAATAATTTCTCTGGACTAAAATGTTATGGAAAAGTTGACCCTGACGAGTCACAGAAATGAATAGGTCAAAGGTTGTTTAGCTAGATATTTTTTCATCGTATTTTTTTTCTAAAATTTTACGTGTTTTGATTCAATTTATATTTTTTTTATCAGTATTTTCGTAATTATTTTATTTTTTATCGTTATCTTTCTTCGTTCTTTGTTTCGATTTTTCCTTTTAATTATTTGTTTATTTTCCTCTCTCTCTCTCTCTCTCTCTCTCTCTCTCAAGTACCAAAATATTTCTATAATCTGTATATTCCTCATTTCTCTCTTTTCCTACAAATTTGTTAGGAAGTTGTTACAGTCAATTGATTTATTTAATTCTCTCACTCACTCTTTCTCTCTCTCACTCACTCTCTTTCTCTGACTCACTCTCTTTCTCTGACTCACTCTCTTTCTCTCACTCACTCTCTTTCTCTGACTCACTCTCTCTATGAATACTTGACTAAGCAGGACTCAATGTACCAGAACTTCACGAAAGTAAACTATAGAAAGTTTACCAGAACATCACAACTACAGGTGAACTCAATGTGCACTTTCAAGTACTCATTCGTTCGTGTAAACTAAGAACAATAAAAACCCAACCTTAGTACAGTAATTATCACCCACGTGGTGTACATTAACACACAAATTACACTTCATTGTACTTTACTATGTACTAATTGAACCTTACTAGTCTCTATTACCTCTTATAATTATTCACCGACTCAATTACCTTCACTAGATTAACTATATGACTCATTATTGCGTAGTTGGATCAGTCATAGTTACGAGTTATTGTTACGTTCAAGTCACTATTGGGTGTTGAGTCACTGTCTTTATTCAGGTTTGTTTGTTTTTGTTGGGGATGAGTAATATTTTATAGATATTTACTCATGATTCACGATCTTTTGTAGTGAGGATGAGTAATATTCACCCATCACAACACAGTATAGTGAGGAAGAGAATATCCTTTGAGACGAGAAATACTCATTATTGGATCAGCTTATCTTACTCACTGTTGAATATTAAATAATAATAAATTAATTGTTATTTAGGAAGACAGATTATGGTAAACCAGAGGAATATACCCGTATAATGGAGGTATATCTAGCAAATTAAACCTGAGGAATATACCCGTATGATGAAGGTATATCTAGCACGGTAAACCAGGGGAATACATACCATTATGAAGGTAAACTTAAGGTAAACCAGTGGGACGATGACTGTACACTACAATGGACCTAAATTATAGCAAGGTAAACCTGTACGCGAGCAGCAGTATATTCCCGGAAACTACTGATGCAAAGTGTGTGTGTGTGTGTGTGTAATAATAATAATAATAATAATAATAATAATAATAAGAAGAATAATTGACGGTTTATTGAAAAAGTTCTGCAGCCCGAAGGCTGAAAATATACATTGGACATAAATGACTTATTACATACATTGGTGGTTTAACAAAACCCTTCATTAGAGAAAGGTAAAGGAACATACAGTGAACATACAGATTAATGTAGGTGTTGAACAGCAAAAACGTAGTGTAGTAACTCCCTCCCAGATGGTGTAAGGAGGGACCTCACGTGGTGTAGTAGTTCCCTCACAGATGGTGTTATGAGGGACCTGACGTGGTGTAGTAATTCCCTCACAGATGATGTTATGAGGGGCCTCACGTGGTGTAGTAGTTCCCTCCCAGATGGTGTTAGGAGGGACCTCACGTGGTGTAGTAGTTCCCTCCCAGATGGTGTTAGGAGGGACCTCTCACGTGGTGTAGTAGTTCCCTCACAGATGGTGTTATGAGGGGCCTCGTGGTGTAGTAGATTCTCACAGATGATGTTGAGGGCCTCACGTGGTGTGGCTAAATTCCCTCACAGATGAATTGTTATGAGGGCCTCACGTGGTGTAGTAATTCCCTCACAGATGGTGTTAGCAGGGGCCTCTCCGTGGTGCTATTAATTCCCTCACAGATGGTGTTATAGGGGCCTCACGTGGTGTGTGCTCCTTCATATGGTGTTATGAGGGCCTGACGTGGTGTAGTAATTCCCTCACAGATGGTGTTATATATGGTGAGGTTATTGGTCAGGCCTTCCTATCGTAGACGGATTAACACATCGCTGGTTGTTGGGTCTCACGGGCCGCTATCACTGGGTACCTGGGACCTCACTGTGTGAAGGTCAACCCGGGTACGACTGTTACTGTTGAGTTGTTCTCACTGACTTAAGCACCGTTCACCACTGTTCACCTCTGTTTAACACTGGTTCCATTCCTTTCCTAAATGAAACAGCAACTTCTGGCGAGAACATGTTGATATTCCGGTGGGGAGGAGGGTTCAGGGGAGGGGGCTGGTATGGGCCAACACAACAGTTGACCTGGCTGCTCCAAGAGGAGCGCCAGGCACGTCTCGACCCTTCGGTGGTCAAGGATGTAGTGTGTGTGTGTGTGTGTGTGTGTGTGTGTTTGTTA
Source organism: Homarus americanus (assembly GCF_018991925.1). Lineage (NCBI taxonomy): Eukaryota > Metazoa > Arthropoda > Malacostraca > Decapoda > Nephropidae > Homarus > Homarus americanus. Next base: position 8,944 of record NW_024732634.1, read on the forward strand.
CCTGCACTTTCATCTTCTTTAATACCACGATTATGGAAGTTTGAAAGGAAGTGCGTTTACAGGTTTATTTATGCATGTGTGTGTGTGTGTGTGTGTGTAATATTCCTGCATATTCACTACTAAAGAAGGGATCGGTCGTTCAGGAGATTCAGTCAATGCATTCCCAACAAGTTGTCATCCCAAAAGAATTCTAATGAATAAACATGAACAGAGGTGAGCCAGGGTACAGTAATACCCCCACCACCTGCACCACCCACCAACACCACCCCACCACCCACCAACACCACCCCACCACCCACCAACACCACCCACACACACCACCCTGCCTACCCCACCACCCACCCACAACCCACCCCACCACCCCTGCCACCACCCCACCACCACCACCACCCCACCACCCACCAACACCACCCCCCCCACCACCACCACTCCACCCCACCACCCACCACCACCATCAACGCCACCATTATCATCACTCACCCACTGTAAACTTCTCCTTAACATATACTCGTCTTAATTACTCCTTCACTCTTCATCATTGTGATTATTTTATACATAGGATGAATAATGAGAATCACAGCATTATGTAAATACTCTCCGATTCACCTTAAGGAACCAGAAAGTAAGATGGGTGATGTATAAAGATAATTTGTTCTACATTATTCATGAGTTAGATAGTTTTACACAGTTAATCGTCCTGTGAGAGAGAGAGAGAGAGACCAATAGACGCCACTCACAAGTAACAAGATCGCCGAAGTTTTCCTCAAGTTACTTTTCTGACTTGTAGAAAACCGAGGAAAACAGCAGGCAAAGAAGAAAATAAATAAAGAAGGAGGTATGGAAGAACAAGAAGAAGAGGAAGCAGAAAACACACACACACACACACACGAAACAAGAAGAACAATGAAGAACAAGAACAGGAGGAGTAAGAAACAGCATGAAACGTAAACACTAAGGTCCATTTTTTTCATAAATAAATCACACATCCTGAGGGTAGTGGTAGTGGTAGTTGGTGATAGAACATAAGAACATAAGAAAATAAGGAGTCTGCAATAGGCCGGTTGGCCTGTGCATGGCAGCTCCTGTCGAGAGTTACTACCACTCTCTATCAACCATGAATCTATCTAGCCTCCTTTTGAAACTTTCCAGAGTTCCCGCACTTACTACAAAGTTGCTAAGCTTGTTCCACTCGTCCACCACCCTATTTGTGAACCAGTTTCTTCCTATCTCCCTCCTAAACCTAAACTTATCCAACTTGAATCCGTTGCTCCGAGTCCTATCCTGCTCGGATATTATAAGAACTTTATCTATAGCCCCTTTATTGATTCCTTTCACCCACTTAAATACTTCTATCATATCTCCCCGCACTCTTCGTCTTTCTAGGGAATGCAAGTTAAGTTTCTTTAACCTATCCTGATATGGAAGGTTTCCAAGTCCCGGAATCATTTTTGTCATTCTTCGCTGCACCGACTCTAGTGAATTATATCCATTCTATAATAGGGGCACCAGAACTGAACCGCATAATCGAGGTGCGGCCTGACTAGCGCAAGATATAGTTGCAATAAGACCTCTGCACTCTTGTTACTTACACTTCTAGATATAAAACCCAGCCCTTTCCTGTCTCTTTCACAAGTCGAATAAGGTGGTAGTGGTGGTATTAGTGGTGATAGTAGTGGTGAGAGTGATGGTGGTAGTAGTAGTGGTGGTGGGTATATTGATAGTGGTAGTGGTTGTGATAGTGGTGGGTACAATATTCCAAAACAGTGGTGATAGTGGTAATGGTAATAATGATGATCGTGGTGATAGTGGTGGCAAGCACATGAGAGAGTCAGTACCAGTTTCTCGGAGAGCCAGTCGTCAACATCTATCATCAAGAAGCGACCATAATCGATATCTAATGCCTGCAACCTATTTACGGTAATGGGTTTTCGATGCGTAGATGGCTCAAGTTAAGCTCATTATATCCGTCACTATGCCCAGGTAAACTCTTGGGGTTAAATTATGCCTTCCGTAATACTTGGTTACCTGAGGAAGACCAACCCCCCTCCTCCCTCCTCTACCTCTCTTTCCGCTAATACCCCACCCGTCCTTCACCACCACCTCCTTTATCCCCACCTGTCCTTCATCCCACACCCTAATTCCAGTTCTCTGTTCCTACTATCCATCCTCCTCCTCACCCCATCTCTCCCTACCTCTACTCACCTTCTGCTTTAGAGAACGTTAATGGTAAAATCAGAAAACGCCAGGCGGAGATTGACTGCCTTTGCTGGCGCTGATTTTATGATACGAGTTAATGACACGTGAGAGAGAGAGAGAGAGATATATATTCTTCCTCCCTGACGTCAACATACACATACACAGGTAGGCCTACACACACACACACACACACACACGCAAACACACACACACACACACACACACACACACACACACACACACACACACACACACACCCATCCCACCCTCCACCCACACACACGTTAACAATGATCACGCGTCTCTCTTATGCCCGCCCGTCAGTTTTCGCGTCGCGTGCCATCGATTTACTGTCAGCATGTTTGTGGCGCGCCTCAGTGAGCAAAGTGGCGCACAAGTGGTCCTTAGGGGGGGGGGAGAATGAGAGCTTTTTTATATTTGACGTTAAAGAAAATACTACCGAGAAATTGTAGAAATGATTAAGTGAAGAATTCTGAAGGATCTGCCAAGGTGAGGTGACACTTAATGATTTGGTGCTGCCATAGACACAGGTAACATGACCCTTTTGTGATATCTGCAGCCATAAATACGAGGTCCCGTACACACACACACACACACACGCAAACCTACACACACACACACACACACACACACACACACACACGCAAACCTACACACACACACATACGGAAGTTCAAGGAGCAGCATCGAGTTACCTTTTGAACACATTACACGGCCTCGTTCACAAGGCTTATTGTACTCGACATGAAAGAAAATACAGCAGAGGATTTTCCCAGTGTGGTCTTAGGAAGGAAAGTAAACAGAGGGAGAATAAATAGTGATATTTTCTCTCTTCTCAGCCTCTTAAGTGCCGCATAAACGGTGCTTGAGATCTTTTCCGCACATGTGATAGGAAAAAAAGCACTGCTGAGGACACTGCTAAAGGACACTGATAAAGGACACTGCTGAGGACACTGATAAAGGACACTGCTAAGGACATTGCTAAAGGACACTGCTAAAGGACACTGCTAAAGGACACTACTAAAGACAAGACCAGGATCGTTCAGGAGTAAAGAGTACAGGTGAGAGACATTACCTCCATCATATACACTGGAGGGATAAGTAGAGACGGGGAAGGGAGAGGTAGGAGAGGGATAGGCAAGGGAGGGAGAGGCAGGGGAGGGAGAGGCAGGGGAGGGAGAGGCAGGGGAGGGAGAGGCAGGGAAGGGAGAGACAGGAGAGGGATAGGCAGGGGAGGGAGGGCAGGGGAGGGAGGAGAGGAGGTGGGGGGGGAGCAGGGGAGGGGAGGAGCAGGGGAGGGAGGGCAGGGGAGGGAGAGACAGGAGAGGGATAGGCAGGGGAGGGAGAGGCAGGGGAGGGAGAGGCAGGGGAGGGAGAGGCAGGGGAGGGAGAGGCAGGGGAGGGAAAGGCAGGGGAGGGAGGAGAGGAGGTGGGACGTTTGTACATAAAAGAGGCATAGAGAAGGTCATTCACGCGTTACAGCACAAAGAAGACGTGAGAGTGAGAGCTTATTCCTTGCATTCTCTCCCCAGTATAAGAGAGAGAGAGGGGGAGGAGTGGGGAGGGGCATTTAACCGTATTATTCGGGGAGTATAGTATAAATGGAGCTATTTCCTGTGTAATCTGGTGAGAGAGAGAGAGAGAGAGAGAGAGAGATACCTCATCATCATTTCCTTTATTACATCCAGGGAGAAAACACACTCGGGGTATTTCCTGGATTATATATAAAAAAAAAAGCAAAAAAAAAAAGAAAGTTAAAAGCGGGGGGAAATTTCCTGTGTATACTGGGAAGAAAGCACACAGAGGGTCATCTCTTGCTTGGTGTCACTAGGAAGGAGGAGAGGGAGGTGGAGGTTCCATTGTCCCAGGAATAGAGCACAAGAGGAGAATGTTCCCTGTAACGCACCACTGCAGTTTAGATAAAAACATTTTCCCCTTTCCACAGTAATTCCTTCAGTTATCATCGTCCTGTTGTAAATCTGGTGATGTTTGTCTCTCAAGAAATATTTCCAAGTCAAGAATAGCGACAAAAGAAAAAAAGTATATATTTATAAAACGAAAGAATTTACCGGCACGCACACACACGCACACACACGGCTGAAAGTAAAAACCAATCAATGTCTTGTAATAGCAGGTAAGTGGTCAAGGTTTCAGCACCTGACTAAAGTTCGTGTTCTAAAATAAACTTAATTATTTCCTATTTTTCATTCATGTTACAAGATAGCGTCCATTCTCGAGCCAACCTTATATTAATTATATTTAAACAATGAACAACTATATCCTCATCCCTAATATTCCTCATTAAAGTCTACATACAGTATAAGGGTTTATTATATTACTCTACCTCGACCACCAAATACTTCGACCTGACGATGATATAATAACCCAGCGGCAGAAACACATTAATAAACCTGTAATATAACCTGAGATGTTTATTTTATCACATAGACCAGAGAGCTGTATAAAGTTTTAATATTGATGATGTCTTATGAATGATATAGCTTTGATAAAGCTTAAAGATCTTGAATGTTAAGACGCAGTTATGTCACCATCTTCGTAAATACAGATATTGAAGTTTAAAAAAGAGATCTGGTTCGCATGTTTTTTTTTTCTAATGATAATAAATAATTTTTCAAGTTTTTTATAATTTTGTTTCTACGTGGTTCATTTTAATTCAATCTGTTCAATAGGTCGTGATTCTTCATAGTAATATATAAAGAGATAATTTCACTACGTCGGTGAGGCACAAAAATGCTTCCTTGCCTGAACGCGTCTTTCTGTGGCTGTAGGGAGAACACACTGAGGGCCCTCCTGGTGCGTCAGTCTCCGGGCAAGTTTATCATCATCGTCCCTCTCATATCACCCAGCGACCCTAAAACTCCTCAGGTCACCCCGAAGGGAAGGTCGTGTGAGACAAGGGATCATTTTGTTGAGGAAGTTGTCTCAGCAGTCCTCGTGTCAAGAAGTGCACTCCTCTCTTGGTTTGAGAGAGGAGAGTGTGTGAGGGAAGGAGGGAAGGTGTGGCTGTGTGTATAAATAACACCAAAATAGCTTTGCTAGTGAAGGACATAACTAGATGTTAAGTGGACAGTTTCTAGTACAATTTAAGGATAATGAAGAGGAAAGAAACACACATTATTTTGAAGGTCCTGAAGGTGTCAGGTGCTTAGCTTAAAGTACTGGAGTCTGAAGTACATAGCTAGTAATTAAGGAGAAAATTACACAGATGATTTTTAAGTTAAGGCAGGTATGAGCATTCACTTTAGGTGCTGGAAAGGCTAGCAATACTCTGAAGACCAATGCGCAGTGGGTCAACGGGTTCATCACCGCCAACTCCTACCAACTACCGTAAAACTTTGATGGGAAATTCAAGGCGTATATATCCACTCCTCGTTCCTAAAATAAATTAACGTTTGGAAATAAATTTTAACCTCTTTTGAGCGTGAATTGAGTAAAGGAAGAAAACACTTAATAATGAGAAGTCAATAAAGTGTCTGACAAGGAAGATGAAAAAAAAAATACTTTGTGGTCTGAGGTCTAGGTTGTATGTATAGTGAATGTGAGTATACACAGACTCGCATGTATACACAGCTTTAAGAAACGTGTGTGTGTGGATGTTGTTGTGTGTGCTGTGGTTATAAGACCATAGTGACTATCTGCTACGTGGTTGGCAGTAAGTACTGTACTGCATCGAGTTGGACAGAGATGGAGACCAAGTTAATCAGTGAGTGACGTAGGTACCAACTGTTGTCGTGGGTATGTTGTGATCACGTAGTTATACCTATATATGTTCTCTGTGACGTAGTTAATCGTGGCATTTGGTCGAGGTGCGCAATTCCAGAGGTCATGTATGTCCTTATGAAAAGTGCATAAACACACATGGGTATAATAATAATAATAATAATAATTAACGGTTTATTGAAAGAGCTTGGCAGCCAGAAGGCTGAAAATATACAGTTACATATTTGGGGAATGGGTTTCGAATTACAAATAATATACAAGTAACATAAGTGACACAAATAAGACATATAATAACTAGATGGGGAAAAGCTCAAACTACAGTTCATTTCAACATAGTGACAGTGCAAGGAGTAGTGTTTACTGGGAGTGAATACACTGGTTTATTACAAGTTATTGATAATTTTTACAATGGTTGGGACTGGGCTGTTCTTATAGCCATCAGTTCGTGCACGTATGGGCTGGATGCGGTTGTGGTGTCGAACAGCAATTCTCGGACTAGGGATCTCAGGTGGTAGTAGTAGCCGGTGTCGAGGATGGCGTAGAAGCTTCTTACCAAATTTGCAGATGAGGTCGTGGTGATGGTCAGTGAGAGTCGAAAGGGTCAGTGAGTTGAGCGCTTCTTGATATGTGGAGTAGGAAGGGGAGAGAATAATCTTGCATGCCCTCTTTTGCACTTTTTCTAGGTGTTTACGTTGTGTGGCATTTAGGGAGGAAGACCAGGTGGGGGAGGCATAGGTGAGCTTGGGAAGTATGAATGTTGTGTAAACACTGAGGGAGCTCGTGTGCAGGAACTCCCGAGGGACTTGAGTCGGCGGAGGAGGTGGAGACAGAGCTGGAGATTTGACAACTTCACTGACGTGTGGTTTCCAATTTAGTTTTGTTGTCATGGTGACGCCAAGGGCTTCGTGGAATCTACAACCTGGAGTGTGTTCAGGACCTAGAGTAATGGAAGGAGGGTGGGACAATGTCGGAGGAGAGGTTGATGTATAACCATGGTCTTGGTATGGTTGATGAGAGCATATAGTTGTTGGTGGCCCAGTTTGGAGGCTGTTAATAAATCCTGAAGGGCGGTATAGTTGGGAGCGGAATTGTTGACGCTGATCCCAATGGTGGAGTCGTCGACATATTTCCAGCGAGCAGGGGCTTCTCTTAGGGCATCATTGATGAGCATAAGGAAGCAGAGTGGTCCCATCTTGGTGCCTTGGGGACGCCACAGGTGAGTGACTGAAAGGTGGAGACAGCCCCTCGGAAGCGTACAGCTTGGCGTCGGTCACTGAGGAAGTCTGTAAGCCATGGTATGAGACTTCTCCGAAGCCCGAGGTCAATAGCTTTGTTTATGATTATGTTGTGGTCGACTAGGTCGAACGCTTTAGTGAAATCAATGAAGGCGACAGCTACAGACGTTTTTCGTTTCTCGAGATGGCGGTATATGTAATCGAGAAAGCTGACAAGACAGTGAGTGGTGGAGGAAGTTTTCATGTTGCCAAATTGCTGAGGGTCCACGACTCCTGCAATATCAGCATAAGCCCAGTCGAACACAAAACTTTCACAGATTAGGCTGGGTATTGGAGTGATTGCAATAGGTCGTAGCTGATTTAAGGATTGTGGGCTGGTTGACTTGGGCACTGGTGATACATAGGAGGTCTTCCAGTCAGCTGGGCATCTGGCTTGACTGAGAGAAGCATTGATGATGGAGCATAGGGGTTTAGCAAGCTCCGGGGAGAACTCCTTGAAGAGTTTCATTGGTAAGTCAATAGGGCTGGTAGAGCGTTTTAATTTTAGTTTGTCCAGGCGTTTTGCTACTTCAAATTCTTCTAAGTCAGTGGGAAGGGGGGCTGGTAGGTAAGCAGGGAGAGTGGTTTTGTCAAGCCGGGGGAGCGTCTGGCATATAGTAGCGAAATGGTTATTTGTTTGCTCAGCTGCGTCAACATTAGTGAGATGGCTAAGGAAGGGGAGGGGGTGTGTCTTATTGTTTAGTCCACAGAGTTCTTTAAGCTTACCATACCATTGACTGATGTTGGTCTGCTTCAGGTGCTGTAATTTGGTTGGGTAGTGGGACTTCTTTGCAGTGCGTATTTCGCGGATGACTCGGTTGCGAAGGGACCTGTAGCGGATGTGGTCATTGAGATGAAAGGCTCTGTCTCTCTGTTGCATAAGTCTTTTGATCCGAGGTGTGATCCAGGGCAAGTCAGCTGGGTGAGATCTGATGGACTTCTCGGGGAAGAAGTGGTGGTGAGCTTCCGTGGTGGTGTTGGTATAATTTATCCATTTGGTTTCCACGTCATCCACGCAAAGTACTTCAGTCCAGGGATGGTGAACTATCCACTGCCCGAAGAGGCGCACTGCAGAGTCAGTAATCGGCCTGTAGGTCTTGATGTAGGGTCTCTGTACTTGAGTGGGAGTAGCAGCTGGGGACCAGAGCACTGATAAGTGTGTGCTACACCCGATAGGAGGCATCGGTTGAGGTGGTTGGTACTGGTCCGCTAAGTCAGTTAAGATAAGGTCAAGGGTATTTTGACCGTGTGTGGGGAAGGTCACAACTTGTGATAGTGATAGCTGGTCCTGGATATCAGTGGTGTCAATTTCATTAAAATCCCCACATAATACTAACTTGGCACATGGGTACCTAACTCTGAGGTGGTCTGAGGTGGTGATGAGATGATTGATAAGAGTGTCTCTGGTGGATGAGCGAGGCGGATGGTATGCCACACAGATTATGATGGAAGCAGTGTTGCGCGGGTGGGCCCGTTGCACGACACGTACCCATAATGCTTCCACATCTGCTGGGACTTGAACATCCAGGCGTGACGGGCGTAAGTCATCTTGACAGAAGAGGGCAACGCCCCCTCCGCGTCTATGTGAACGAAGGTGACGAAAGAGTTGATATCCCTCAATATGACACGTTTCAGGCACAATTTGCCAAGCCTCACATATGGCAACGACGCTCGCGGCGGCTGACCTGACAGCGTGTGAGTGTGTGTGTGTGTGTGTGTGTGTGTGTGTGTGTGTGTGTGTGTGTGTGTGTGTGTGTGTGTGTGTGTGTGTGTGTTTCACCAATAGCAGTAGCTACATTGATAAAAACTAGTCAGGCGTAAAGGTTCTGAAAAAGGTCTGTCAAAAACTAACGAAATATCTTAAACATTTCTCCCATTTCGAGAAATTTCCTGACTGCATCGAAAAAATCTCTCTCTCTCTCTCTCTAGTAAGATTGAAGAAGCTGCATCTTTTATGAGGGATGACCGTAAATGAAGCTTCGATCTGGAGAAGCCAGATTACCCACCTTAAAAGTGAAGCTCTCTAGTGGGAAGAAAAAAATATATATTCCCGATGCTGGCTAAGTAATCAAGGATTTTTTGAAGAGGTATTTTTTTTTCTCGCTTGAAATTGTTGAATAGATAACAAAAATGTTTTAAGGAGGGAGTAAATTATTTCCAGGTTAGTTTCGTAAAGAGAATATGCTTATTAAACACGCACAGAAAAACAATAAAAGCGCGCACACACACACACACACACACACACGCACACGCACACACACACACACACACACACACACACACACACACACACACACACACACGTCTGAATCCATCGAGAGTATAAACAATTCCTTCAACACCGACATAGAAGAAATATTACTTCTCCTGGCGAGACTTATATTAATATCCAACTCCGCTAGAGAGACACAAACACCGGGGCACATCTCACACTACCTTCCGAGTGAGTCTACAAAAGGAAACAGACGTGTCCTTATTTTTTCCACCACTTTTTATGGAAAGTTTTCACCCTCGTCAAACTTAATGGCCGAGGTAGGAGAAAGTATGCAGCCTCAGGGCCTCTAAAATTAAAATTCCCTCCTCAAACTTGTTCTCCCACTTTACCAGGTTCTCCTCCTTCCCTTGGCTGGTGTCGCAGGAGTCCAACATAGATTATTATTCATTCAATGATTCTTGGACACGGTTCAGTGATAGAGTGAGAGACAAGTTTCCTCACAACTCCGATATTTGTTTTCTCACTTATTTGTTGTTCTTAAGAAAGGAGGGGTGGGGGAAGGAGGGGAGTGGGGAAGGAGGGTGGGGAAAGGAGAATTGGGGAAGGAGAATTGGGGGGAAGGAGAATTGGGGGGAAAGGAGAATTGGGGGAAGGAGAATTGGGGAAGAGGTGGGGGAAAAGAGGGGTGGAGGAAGGAGGGGTGGGGGAAGGAGGAATTGGGGGAAGAGGAGAATTGGGGGAAGGAGGGAAATTGGGGGAAGAGGAATTGGGGGGTACAGGAGGGCCGGGAGAAGGAGGAGCCGGGAAAGGAGGGGAGTGGTGGAAGGAGGGGTGGGGGAAGGAGGGTCGGTGGAAGGAGGTGGGATAGAGGCCGGGGGTTAGGAGGGGTGGGGGAAGGAGGTGGGGAAGGAGGGCCGGGGGTTAGGAGGGGGTGGAGAAGGAGGTGGGGAAGGAGAGGTGGGAGTAGGAGACCCGAAAGGAGGAGCCGGGAGAAGGAGGGGTGGTGGAAGGAGGGGGTGGTGGAAGGAAGGAGGGTCTGGTGGAAGAGGTGGAAGAGGGCCGGAGGTTAGGAGGGGTGGGAGAGGGTAGAGGCGTGGTGATGGGGGAGGGTAGGGGTGTGGTGGTGGGGAAGGGTAGGGGACGTAGTGGTGAAGGACTGGAGGGAAAAAGAGGAAGTTAGGGATTCACCAGTGTTTTATTCTGCGTGGTCTTGTCTCAGAGTCTTTACACCTTTATGAAACTTACTTTAATAACTCTTATATTGGCTGTTGACGAGATACTCTGCCTTGCACACACACACACACACACACACAGACACACCCACACACACACACACACAGACACCCACACGCACACACGCCCATTCCCCACGTCCCTCTCCCTGACCCATCCTCACCACCGGGATATCAACATAATCAAAAGTGACATTTCGTTTCGGAAAGAAGTGGAACCAGTGTTGAACAGTTATGAACAGTGTTTAAGCCAGTGAATTCAGTACTAGACAGTACCAGTGAGAGCCGTGACCCGCCAGTGAGATAAGCACCGCTGGGAACTGACCG
>NW_024732635.1:0-18886 GCF_018991925.1 Homarus americanus
GAAGCCACACCAGGACCACCTGCAGTAGCAACCACAACAACATGACTGGACGAGGCAAAGGAGGCAAGGGACTTGGAAAGGGTGGCGCCAAGCGTCATCGTAAGGTGCTTCGTGACAACATCCAAGGTATCACCAAGCCCGCCATTCGTCGTCTAGCTCGGCGTGGAGGTGTTAAACGTATATCCGGCCTCATCTACGAGGAGACCCGCGGCGTCCTCAAGGTGTTTCTGGAGAACGTCATCCGTGACGCCGTCACCTACACCGAGCACGCAAAAAGGAAGACCGTCACCGCCATGGATGTGGTGTATGCCCTGAAACGGCAAGGCCGCACCCTTTATGGTTTTGGTGGTTAATCAACCTGATGGACGGGCGCACACCACCACCACCACCACGACAAACAAATATACGGACCTAATTTTAGGTCCACATTTAAATCGCTAAAGAGTTGGTTAGACACTGAGTAAATCGTTGAAAATATATCCAATAACATGATCCTCTCTAACATGATCCTCTCTAATTCTGGACTTGTGGTATGAGTATAGGTTGTGTGTGAACGTGTTGGAACCACTTCCTAATAATTGTCAGTCAGTCAGTCAACATTCACCTAACCTCCAGGTACCTCACCTAACTTCCTGTAGCGTCACCGAACCTCACGAAATGTAAACCAATGTAGTTTATAATCTATCCTAACATGACATAACATAACCACGCACTATATTACTTCGGTAAGAGTAATGAGTTTTAATACACAAAGTTGCAGTTATCATTCATTCATACATACATACATACATACATACATACATACATACATACATACATAACATGCTAGTGGCAGGGGGGGATTGAAGTGAATTTTAGGAGGATAGAATAGGTGCAGTGGCTAAACAGCGCTTGCGTGAGGGACTTTAAGCAGCAACTCGCCTGGATGCGGCAGGATAGAGTCAGGTCAAGCGTCCGGTGCATGTTGGGTTCCGCCATGGTTTCTCAGTGTTTGGTCGGCTTGATTGTGTGTGTGTTGTTTTCTTGTTTGGAGGAAATGTCTTGGTATTCTTCTTCTTAGCTTGAAGTTGATTTTCTTCTAACTCTTCTCCTCTTGTTGTTCGTCTTCCCCGTGTCTGCTATCATTCTGTAAAGACTCTATATATGTATGTAGGTATGAGTGAGTAACAGTTGCCGGTTACAGTGATACTTCATATTCGCTGGTGTTGTACTGTATGGCTTCGGTATTTCTTAATATACAAACGGCACCGTTAGGGGATTGAGGTATTTAAAAACCAGCCTACATTACTTATATATAGAAATAAATAATGTGGCTTGGACAATAATGACGACTACTCTCTCCTACCTAACCCAAACAAGGGCTTTTCGAAAGTATACATTGGACACAATTGACTTAGTACATACATTGGTGGTTTAACAAAAGCCCTCATTAGAGAAAGGTGAAGGAGCACACAGTGAACATACAGATTAATGTTTGCACGCATAGATCATGTAAGGTGAGGTGTTGAACACCAGACACGTAGTGTAGTAACTCCCTCACAGATGGCGTTATGAGGGGCCTGATGATGTAGCAGTTACCTCACAGATGGTGTTATGAGGAACTTCACATGATGATGCTGTAGCAAAACATTCACTACGTGGTGTCGTAGCATCTTTGGGACACCACGTGGTCCACATGACTCACTCATTCAAGTGGGTGAGGTGTGGTCCCAGGCCTCTCTATCGTGGAGTCTCAGGGGAAGTATAACCGGGTACCTGGGACCTCACTGTGTGAAGGTGGTTAGCTAGCTTGGGTAAGACTCAACTGCCGAGTTGTTTTTCACTGAGTTAAGCACTGTTCACCACTATTCATCACTGGTTCCATTCCTTTGCCAAATGAGGTAGTACCTTATGGCAAGAACTTGTTGATAGTCCGGTGGGGAGGAGGGTTCAGGGGAGTGAGTTGGTATGGGCCAACATATAAATAATAATAATAATAATAATAATTAACGGTTTATTGAAAGTGCTTGGCAGCCAGAAGGCTGAAAATATACAGTTACATATTTGGGGAATGGGTTACGAATTACAAATAATATACAAGTAACATGAGTGACACAAATAAGACATATAATAACTAGCTGGGGAAAAGCTCAAACTACAGTTCATTTCAACATAGTGACAGTGCAAGGAGTAGTGTTTACTGGGAGTGAGTACACTGATTTATTACAAGTTATCGATAATTTTTACAATGGTTGGGACTGGGCTGTTCTTATAGAGATCAGTTCGTGCACGTATGGGCTGGATGCGGTTGTGGTGTCGAAGAGCAATTCTCGGACTAGGGATCTCAGGTGGTAGTAGGAGCCGGTGTCGGGGATGGTGTAGAAGCTTCTTACCAAATTTGCAGATGAGGTCGTGGTGATGGTCAGTGAGAGTCTAAAGGGTCGGTCAGTGTGTTGAGCGCTTCTTGATATGTGGAGTAGGAAGGGTAGAGAATAATCTTGCATGGCCTCTTTTGCACTTTTTCTAGGTGTTTACGTTGTGTGGCATTTAGGGAAGAAGACCAGGTGAGCTTGGGAAGTATGAATGTTGTGTAAACACTGAGGAGCTCGTGTGCAGGAACACCGAGGGACTTGAGTCGGCGTAGGAGGTGGAGACGGAAACTGGAGGATTTGATAACTTCACTGACGTGTGGTTTCTAATTTAGTTTGTTGTCTATATGTATGTGTGTGTGTGTGTGTATATACTACTGTACTTTTTAGATCCTCCTACGCAACCTAACCTATTATAGTTAAGTATAGTAGGCTATACACTATTTTGTTAGTATGTGTTATAAAATGTAATTGCATGTTATTATTATTAATATTATTATTATTAATATTATTATTATTCTTATTATTATTAGTATTATTATTATTATTATTATTATTTTTATTATTGTTATTATTATTACATACTAATATAATACTAAGTTGCCCACCAGATTTCCTCAGAGATGGGAGGAGCACATTGGCGGCGGTGTTGTTTATACTCCGCCCGATTACTGATTCCTATTCACCGAGCCAGAGCTGGCGGGCGGCGTGTTATGTGCCACGTTTTGTTTCCCATTGGGCGTACCGCTCAGCTGGGGAGTTGGAGATTTCATAAAAAGAAAGTTTGAGTGGAGAGCACACCTTTTCCTTCACATACAGTTATCTTAGACCATCTACTAGTATAATAGTTTGCACAAAAATACTCTACACTCTTTATAGGTTATTGTTATGTTGTTGTTTTTTTTTTTACTTCTCATCAGATTGTGCATTCAACTAATATACACTAATAGTGTGTTTATTATTATGTTTTATAGTATTATTTCGTAAAATATTGGGTAACACAATTATAGTCACTAGTATAGTCTATTATATTATTGGGGTTTATAGCAGTTTGTGGTCTAATAGTATCATGCTTTATGAGTGGTGTTCTATGTAGTGATGATTAGGCAATAAAATATGCTTTGGGTGTTTATAGCAGTTTGTGGTCTACTAGTATCATGCTTTATGGGTGGTGTTCTATGTAGTGATGATTAGGCCATAAAATATGCTTTTGGTTTATTGCTAACAAAATATACTTTGCTCTACCGCTGTAGTGCAATACATGGTGAAACTTACATACACCGTTAATAAAGTATTGATGGAAGAAGAAGTAAGAGGAAGAATCAGGAGGTAATGAACAGTGAGACAATGTATAGCCTCCGGGATGGCGGCAGCGTTTCTGTTATTAATATATAATAAGACAATAGGAAAATATGTTGTTGTCTCTACCTGTATTATTACCTTTGCGATAGCATGGTTAAATTTGGGGAGGACAGAGGAAGGAGCAGGAGGTTAGGAAGGGATTTGTAGTGGGAGAGATAGTGTCTGTGATCCTCGGATCACCACTCCTCGGATTATGTCAGTTCAAGTTTAGAAGCTCAATCAACTTTCCCTGATTACGAATTGGCAACCTTTCGATTTACAACAGGTACCTACTTACTGCTACAGTAGGTAGGTGAACAGGGACCAAGGGGGCTAGGAAGAGTGTCCAAACAACTTGCCTGTGTGATGTAGTCGTGGCCAGAATTAGGTTAGGATACAGACACATCTGGCTAGTTAGTAACGCTGTACCCATACCGGAACACTCAGCATGTAAACTTTGTGATACACCTTTAAAGCACTATATTATTGAATGTGACACTGTCAAAGACATCTTGAACTATGTCATTACTTCATTGAGGACATTACATTCTTGCTGTTTATCCCAAATTGGCTAGCCCACACACTGATTAGTCAACAGTTAGAATATGACTCCAATGTATGCTGCTGGTAAATGTGTACTGTCAATGAACCAGAGTGAAAATAAGGTCGCCTCCCTTGCTGCTGCTGCTGCTGCTCTGCGCTGCTTCTGCGCCCTTCTAAGTCCCGTTTAAGTCCCCCACCCCAGGCCCCCACAACCGCCCTTCACATCTACACCATTCAAAATCAATTTCACTCAATTTGCTACAGAGTGTTATCCTGCAAAACGTTGATGTCGTATATTTCTCTCTTTAAGTGATATCCTGTGGCTCCGAAAGGAGCCTGTTTGGTTAGGTTGTCTTGTGTGAACGAACCTTGGGTTCTTATTTCTTCTCTGTCTTCTTGGGGAGGAGCACAGCTTGGATGTTAGGAAGGACACCCCCTTGGGCAATGGTGACTCCAGACAGGAGCTTGTTCAGCTCCTCGTCATTGCGAATGGCAAGCTGAAGATGACGCGGGATAATGCGGGTCTTCTTGTTGTCGCGGGCGGCGTTACCGGCCAGCTCGAGCACTTCTGCTGCCAGGTACTCCATGACGGCTGCAAGGTACACAGGGGCACCTGCACCAACACGCTCAGCATAGTTGCCTTTACGCAAGAGACGGTGGATCCTACCCACGGGGAACTGGAGTCCGGCCCTGCTAGAACGGGACTTTGACTTGCCCTTCACTTTGCCTCCCTTGCCGCGTCCTGACATGTTGCTGCTGCTGCTTTTCGTGATAGGAGTTAAATTTCCGCCCGCCACCTTGGTCTTTTATACCAAGCTCAGGATCAGGCCAGGTGGCCGTCTCGCGGACCCAACCAATGTAAGAGAGCCGTAGCTGCAGCCAGTCTGATCCTGAGCGGCCCGCTCGGTATATAAGGAAAAGTTAGTCGGGCCAGTTTTCAATTCTCTCGCTCCGCGCCACGAGTAACTGTGCCGCCATGCCTCCCAAAACTTCCGGAAAGGCTGCCAAGAAGGCTGGAAAGGCCCAGAAGGCCATTGCCAAGGGTGACAAGAAGAAGAAGCGCAGGAGGAAGGAAAGCTACAGCATCTACATCTACAAGGTACTGAAGCAAGTGCACCCCGACACAGGAGTCTCCTCCAAAGCTATGTCCATCATGAACTCTTTCGTGAACGACATCTTCGAGCGCATCGCTGCCGAGGCTTCCCGCCTGGCGCACTACAACAAACGCTCCACCATTACAAGTCGGGAAATCCAGACAGCTGTCCGACTCTTGCTGCCCGGTGAACTGGCCAAGCATGCCGTGTCTGAGGGCACCAAGGCTGTCACCAAGTACACCTCTTCCAAGTAAGAGGTTACTTGTGCACAACAAACACGCCATCCCACTACTACAACTTAATCGGCTCCATCGGAGCCACAGTTACATGTTAAAGAGACAGTTACCGACAGTGATATATTGAGAGGGAAATAAATAAAAAAAAATTATAATAATCTGCATTCTCTATTGGCGTAGAAACAGGACTAAATCGAAACATTATAAATAAATAAATAAATTCTGCGTGGAGTACTTTTACACCCACTGCAAAGTGACATACATGGAGTGTGTTTGGGTTTCATTTCTTGTTTGCAGCACGCCTATTTCATGTAAACAATTCATTTTATTTTATTTTATTGAATTTTCTTTTATTTTAGTTATTTATTTACTTACTTATTCTTTATATATTAATTTGTTACTAGCTCTTGTTTTTTGCACCCACCCACCTCCCGAATTGATGACCTACTATACATTCGTGCCTGCACGACTGTTACCAACTTACCGTTAGGCGATTTGGGTAACCGAAATTAACGCTCTCCTACCACCAACCATTTCGATTGTCATGAAAATTATCTTCAGAACAGTTCTTTGGCCCTGAGAAGGGCCGAGTTATAGATGTCTGGTAGGTTTTGTTGTGCTTTTTGTTTTTCCCCAAGGAAGAGGACTTAAGCACGCTCTCCGCGGATGCGCCGGGCCAGCTGGATGTCCTTGGGCATGATGGTAACGCGCTTGGCGTGAATGGCACACAGGTTGGTGTCCTCGAAAAGACCCACCAGGTAAGCCTCAGAG
The DNA here is from genome assembly GCF_018991925.1 of Homarus americanus. NCBI lineage: Eukaryota > Metazoa > Arthropoda > Malacostraca > Decapoda > Nephropidae > Homarus > Homarus americanus. The sequence goes on from NW_024732635.1 coordinate 6,334, forward strand.
GCTTCCTGCAGAGCCATGACGGCAGACGACTGGAAGCGCAGGTCAGTCTTGAAATCCTGGGCGATCTCACGCACCAGGCGCTGGAAGGGCAGCTTCCTGATGAGTAGCTCTGTGCTCTTCTGGTAACGACGGATCTCACGAAGGGCGACGGTTCCGGGCCTGTAACGATGGGGCTTCTTGACACCACCGGTGGCTGGGGCGGACTTGCGAGCTGCCTTGGTGGCAAGCTGCTTCCGTGGAGCCTTGCCTCCAGTGGACTTGCGGGCAGTCTGTTTAGTACGGGCCATCTCGACGACGAAATAGTCAATACGGGCGGCCCGGCAGGCGGGCGGGCTTATATACAGACATTCTCCACCTCAGTGGCCACCTCATTGGCCACGAGTGCCGCATGCGTCATCCGCAAGCTACGCCCCACCTCCAAGAGGGAGGGACGGCCTTGGATGAACGATACTACCGCTGCGTCCACAGCACGCCACCTACTCCCACCAAACCGTGGGCGAAGCCATTGGAGCCAGGACCACCACAGAGAGCAGACACGCAGAGCGACGGGGAAGCCGGAGATCAAACGGACATAGCTGATTCGCTAGTTCTGGGACCTCTCCCACCTTCCCACCAACCTTGGAAATCACAAGCACCTGACTCCATTCTCCAACTGACAATTCTGTTGATTCAATCGACACATTGAGCCTCTCCTACAGTATCGGACCTCCCTTAGGAACCCCGAATGCTGCTGAGGGGCTTGGTGTGAAGAAAGAGTCAGCAGTAAGTTTTCAGACCTTTTTCTACCACTCTAACCTTTATCTTCCGTGCCGTGAAAGGACCTATTCCCCTGTCAGTTGACGTACAGGGGAGTATTCGTCTGGAAACGCCCTCTGTCCCCACACCTCGCTAGTGCGTGTTTGTGTGAAGGGCGGGGGGTCAGCACAGCCTGCCGATTCGCCTGGGGACCTCTGTGATAGTGCAGGGCCTCCCCTACGTGAGGGGCGCAGGAAATTAGGGACAATTTGTTAGGGGAGATCTCCATAAATCTCCAATTCCACCAGTCAACATGCCTTCAATTAAACTCAAAGTGGACCGTACCATCCAACAGTGCACAGACCTCGCTTCACTCATTTTTCAGCTGACTTTGATCTTCCAAATACGTTCCTTCACCAATGACGACATTATTAAAATATTTGTACAGAATGACGAAGACGCCGACCTATTCCACTCCCCAGCATTGAACAAAAAACTAAAAGACAACGGCTTAACGGTCCTCAGCTCACCCGAATACCGCGCAAAATGCACCCTCATATGTAGAAAAATCATCCCCCATATCCTTGACAATCCTAACCTATTGACAGAACTCAACACACACAACACCTCCCAAATGACATATGCAGCCCGGATGGGAACTCTCCCCATGTTGAAAATCACTACAGCTACACAAACTGAAGCCATAAAACTGAAATCCAACGGAATTAAATTCGGCAATAACATCATCCCCTCACATAACATCGAATTCCAACACTACATCCCAGTCCACCAATGCTACAACTGCTATCAATTTGGACATACCACCAACCGTTGCAGTAACTCACTAACCTGTTCAAAATGTGCCAATCAAGGCCACTCATACAGAAACTGCACTGCCACTGTTACTAGATGCTGCAATTGTAAAGGCCCACACTCTGCCGTCAGCAACAAGTGCCAAATCAGACTCAACAACAGCACAACACCTCTCCCTCCCCGCCTACGCCTACCCTCACCTCCCACTGCACCTCCTCCTCCTCCCCACCACTCACTCCCTACTCCCACGACTCTCTCCACCCGCACTTGCTGGACCAACAACCTGACCGCCCCCCTCCCTTCCCCCGACACTGACGCAAAAATCACCACCATCATACTTCTGGCACATTCCCTAAGCAACGGTAATAGATCACTTTTTCTAAATCTGGTAATTGAGGGTTTGAAGGCTAACGGCCTCCCTACCATAAACATTCCTGACTCCTTCAGAACCGGTCCCGACCTCATCTTCCCCACTGCCCCCATCTCCGACCGTACCAACATGCCCCCCCCACCCCCCAGAGAATCCACTGTCTCCCTCCTCCCCTCCACTTCTGCCATGCCCACACCTGACTTATCTCACCATTCTACCATTACCTCACCCCCCAAAGTAATCAGTCCAAAACATGCCGGCCCCTCCACCTCGACCCTACCTACACCCGACTTCTCTCACTTGACTACGTTGAACTCCCGGACCACGAACACCCAAACCAAACCCGATCTCCCCCGAACACCCCAGACTCCCAAGAATAAAATGGCAGCCCTTCCCCCCACAGAACTAGTGGTTAAGACCCCTAGACCAAAGAGGAAGAACACCTCCCCCCTTTCTCCCTATACACCTGACAGCAAAAGAATTATACAATACACTCATCCAACCAAATCAATAATCAAAGTAAATCTATACGGCACTACCCCAAAGGAAACAGAAATCAACCCCGACACGAACCTAGCACACTCCCCCCAACCTCCCGACTCCCCCACACACAGTCTCGCAACTGCCCTTCCCTCACTTGCATACACAACACTCTCACCACCACGCTCACAGTCACTCGACAATTTAGACCTCATCTCTGCACCCCAGAATTTCAATCTCTTATAAGTAACAAATTATACAACATGATCACCATTATGCAATACAACTGTAGAGCATATCACCCAAACAGACACGCCATCTCTCTCCTCATACAAGAACACAACCCAGACATCCTCCTCCTCAACTCAACATGCACAAACACCAAAATCAAGCACTTCGGCTACACAAGCAGACAATCACCCCACGAACTATACGAGGGCGTTGCAATCCTCATCAGATCCTCCATGAAACACGAATTCATCACCAACTTCGCCTTCAAACACTTCTTGGCCGCCAAGATCGACACTCAACACGGACAGATTATCATCTGCACAACATACTCAAGACCTAACTCGCGTATCCCATTCACAGACCTAAACTCCATCTTTAACAACTCACACCTACCTGTAATACTAATTGCCGACCTCAATGCACACCACACCGCATTCCAACACAACCGCAACGACCCCCATGGCCAACAACTACACGCTTTAGTCACTCACAAAAACCTTCACCACATTGGCCCTTTCTTCCCCACATTCTACGCTCATCACGGAAAAGGCACTCCAGACATGGTCATCACCAACACCCCTGCCCTCCAATTCCAACACTACATCACTCCCGGCCCCCTATCAGGATCAGACCACATTCCCATCACTCTTCACCTCTCCAACAATCCCATCCTCCTCCCAACAACCACACCTCAATACCAGTATCAACACGCAGATTGGGATGCCTTCAAAACCACACTCTCTGAACAACAATACACGCTCAACCTCGAACACCAACCCACTAGGATGATTGAGGAAACCTGGACACACCTTTTCAACACTATCACCACCACAGCAGATACCCACATTCCTAAACACCGGTTCAAGAGAAAATACTCCTTCACACCCTCCATAAGAACTCAACGCCTACTTCACTGCTACAGGACACGATTCGAACTAAACAAACTTAACCTAGCACCAGTTTTCACAGACATCACCACACTAAGAACACACATCATCCACAGCCTCCTTCAAGACCACAACGTTCACTGGGCAAAACTCGTAGAGGCTGCCCAGAAACACAGAACACATAACCCCCGAGAATTTTGGCAAAGAATCGCCAAGCTGAGAGGAACAGCAAAATCCCCCTTTGATCACCTGCTAGTAAATGGTAGGAAAATCAATGAGCCAGCCGACGTAGCACAAACACTAAAACAACACTGGGAACACATTTTCCACCCACACCCCCCCACACAACAAAGGTACATCTTAAACCACATAAACAACATCACCACACACATGCAAACACTTCACGACAGAACAACTCCTGACAACACAATAGATACCTCCACTCTCACACAGGACCACACCCTCACTGCTCCTTTCACCCCTACAGAAGTCAAACAAGCACTAGACAAAATAAAAAAGAAAACACCAGGTGACAGCAATATTGGTCAAGCAATCCTGAAGCACCTGCCCCCAGAAACTGTCACAGCCATCACTTACCTCTACAACACCCAACTGGCTACAGGATACTTCCCAAAACTCTTTAAGACAGCCACAGCCATCATGATACCCAAACCAAACAAAAACCCAACAGATCCACAAAACTACAGACCGATCAGCATACTAGAAGTCTTAGGCAAAACTTTTGAAAGATTATACAACCCCCGCCTCAGATACCACCTTGAAGATGAACAACTACTGTCCTACAAGCAGTTCGGCTTCAGAGCACACCACTCAACCCAAGACGCACTCAACATAATGACAAACTACCTCCACATGAACAAAGGTGCATACAAGATAGCACTCATTACAAAAGACGTACAAAAAGCCTTCGACACAGTTTGGCACGATGGACTAAAGTACAAGATATGCAACAATTTTAACCTCCCTCATAAATCACAACAATTACTATGTAACTTCCTAACAGACAGAAAAATGAGGATAAAATTCACACCTGCCTACTCTGACCACTTCACACTGCATGCAGGAGTCCCACAAGGATCAGTCCTGTCCCCAACACTATACATTCTCTACACAAATGACTTACCCGATCCCTTACACATCGACTCTCTGACAATACAGTACGCCGACGATGTAACCCAACTAGTCAGACACAGAACTCTTGATCACCTAACGGACAAAGCACACAGGGAACTCGAACAAGTTACACAATGGGAACTCCGATGGCGAATACAAACCAACCCGAACAAAGCACAAATCACCTACTTCGGCACCAAAAAACGACATCCACGTCACATTTACCTAAACCCCTACATCGCCTACCCTTCACCTATAACTGTCAAACGAACCAACACAATCCTAGGAGTCACATTCAACGACACCCTCACCATGACACCACACACCAATATGAAGGCTTTGATCGCAAACAAAACACTCGGGAATATATACAGATTCAGAACCGCATCAATCAAAACCAAAACACACCTATTCAAAGCCCTCATACGCCCACTATTGACTTATGCACCTAACACACTCCAGCTAGCACCACCATCAATCGTCAAGAAACTTCAAGTCATACAAAACAAAGCACTAAGATTCATCCATAACACACACTGGTCATCCTTCACCCGAAATAGTTATCTACATGAACTCAGCTCCGTCCCCCCACTTAACATCTACTGGAGACTACTAGGTGACAAACAAATAGAATCTCTCCTCACTACTTACCCTCAATGGCAGGAATATTTCGACAACATCATACTCCCACGCAGATTCAGAGACAGAAATCCCTCCATACTAAACAGACCAAACACTCCCCTCCCACCTCCCTTATATTAATAACTTCCCTATAACCACACCAAACTATCTCTCCCCAAATTAAATCTAACCTCTCCTTAACCCTCACCCAACTATTCCCACCCAACTAATCCAATTCAACCTAACCTAATAACCTAACCTCTCCTCAGCCCACACCCAACGACTCCCACCTAACCTAACTCAATCAACCTAACTTAAGCTTAACCTAACCTCTTCTCAACCCCACACCCAATGATTCCCACCTAACCTAACCTTACCTGACGTGACCAATTCCCTTTTCCCCCCCCCCTCACTCCAAACCCCACGCCACTCTCAAACTCAAGACCAATCCGACAAAAAAAAAAAAAAAAAAAAAAAAAAAAAAAAAAAGCTAACCCTCCAGCCTGACTCAATACAACTATTCATTGGCAACACAAAACATATCATTCCTAAGTAATCCTACCATACTATAAAATAACCCAAGAACCTCCTAAGCCCGCCTCTCCTCTCCTCTCCTCCCCCCCTCCTCCCGACAACCGAACCACACCTGACCTATAACATTATCCTAACCCTCCCTCCCTCCCCTTACTACATTTACATACAAACACATACACACTCACACAACAACCCCCCTCAAGCAATTTTAATTCACCTAAAATTAACATACAACCGCCACCCCCATCAATCCCCAAACTTCAAACTCCCCCCTCCCACAACCAATCTCCAAACACAACATCCCCCCGGACTAAAACCTAACAACCTATATCTCACTCTCACCTCCGTTCACAATTTGACATAGCTCAAATCTGCCTCCTGCTATTACTAAACAACTCTCCTACGATACACTCATCCTTTCACACTACGAATACTTTGACATTTCAAACTCAAAGATTCAAAACTCTTCCCCCAACTCTCTCCATTTCTCTCTGACATAGCTAAAAGACCCACAACTCTCAGAACCTAATCAAACATACCCAACGTCTGTGACATCCAATTCTTAATAAAATTGACCTAACCCTAGACTGAAACCACTCAACCTATATCTCATTCTAGTATCCGTTCACAATTTGACAAAAAAGCTCAAATCTGTCTGCTGCTATTACTAAAAACTCTCCTACGATACGCTCATCCTTCCTTACTATGAATACTTTGACATTTCAAGCTCAAAGATTCAAAAACCCTTCCTCCAACTCGCTCCGTTCCTCTTTGACATAGCTCAAAGACTTTACCTTCATCTTTCTCCAAACAACCCTACGACTAGCAAAATTTCCATATCTTCACCTTCTCTGTTTACTTTGATCGTGAGCTGCCTGTGCGTCCGTCCACCTGCGTTTCTCGGCTTGCGCCGCCGCCGTGGCGGGGCGGTTCTTCCTACGTTTTACCAACACTGCCTGCTAGGACGACAATCAGAACACCCGCGTTGGCCCTTTGCTTGCCCGGACCTGCTCCCGCCCTCCCTCTGCCTCGTCCTGATTGTTGTTGTTGCACCCTCACGGGCATTTTGCCTACCCCCTCATGCAAGCGGTGTTTAGCCACTGCACCTGTTCTCTCCTTCTAAAATTCACTTCCATCCTATCTTTATTCTTCCTCTGAACCTCCTTCCCCCCTGTCACTAGCATTTTTCTAGTTTCTAGGCCCGAAACGGTGTTACAAATGCCAGCACTATGGACACACTGTAAACAAGTGTGAGGCGCAGGAAGACACCTGCTCCATGTGTGGCAGCCCTGGACACCGCTACACGGCCTGCCCCAACACAGAGAAAAAATGCGTTGCCTGTGGTGGCCCACACTCCTCCGCCGACCGGACCTGCCCCAGATGGAAGGAGGAGTGCAGGGTAGCCAAGGCTCGTCTTGAGAAAAAACTGAGCTACAAAGAGGCCCTCCTTGCTGTACGCTCCCAAGAAAAGAAAAAACCAGCAGTAAAGAAAAACCAAGAAAAGAAAACTCAGCAGAAGCAGCCCACCACACAGAACCAAGAACACCACGTGGCCCGTGGTGCTGAAGCCCACGCGGCCAGTGGTGCTGAAGCCCACGTGGTCAACCTCTCCCTCTCTGAATTCTTCCACACCTATGAGGACTTAAAATACGAGGAAGACGAACAAGAAGACCCAAACACAAACGAATGGACAATTCAAGAGAGCAAGAAGAGAAGGAGAGAGAGAAGAAAATCGACATCAAGCTAAGAAGACCAAGACATCCCCTCCACACAAGAAACAAAAACACAATCAAGCCGACCAAGCACTGAACATCCATTGCCCAACCCAACACGCACCTGACGCCTGACCTGACGCTTGACCTGACGCTTGACCTGACGCTTGACCTGACGCTAGCCTGGCCTTGTCTTGTCGCCTCCCTGCCGCGTCCAGCCGGGTTGTTGCTGCTGCCCCCATCTTATAATCCCTCACGCAAGCGGTGTTTAGCCACTGCATCTGTTCTCTCCTCCTAAAATTCACTTCAATCCTCCCTTTATTCTTCTCCTGAACCTCCTTCCCCCCTGTCACTAGCATTTTCGATCGATCGGCGAAGCCACACCAGGACCACCTGTAGTAGCAACCACAACAACATGACTGGACGAGGCAAAGGAGGCAAGGGACTTGGAAAGGGTGGCGCCAAGCGTCATCGTAAGGTGCTTCGTGACAACATCCAGGGTATCACCAAGCCCGCCATTCGTCGTCTAGCTCGGCGTGGAGGTGTTAAACGTATCTCCGGCCTCATCTACGAGGAGACCCGCGGCGTCCTCAAGGTGTTTCTGGAGAACGTCATCCGTGACGCCGTCACCTACACCGAGCACGCAAAAAGGAAGACCGTCACCGCCATGGATGTGGTTTATGCCCTGAAACGGCAGGGCCGCACCCTTTATGGTTTTGGTGGTTAATCAACCTGATGGACGGGCGCACACCACCACCACCACCACGACAAACAAATATACGGACCTAATTTTAGGTCCACATTTAAATCGCTAAAGAGTTGGTTAGACACTAAGTAAATCGTTGAAAATATATCCAATAACATGATCCTCTCTAATTCTGGACTTGTGGTATGAGTATAGGTTGTGTGTGAACGTGTTGGAACCACTTCCTAATAATTGTCAGTCAGTCAGTCAACATCCACCTAACCTCCAGGTACCTCACCTAACTTCCTGTAGCGTCACCGAACCTCACGAAATGTAACCCAATGTAGTTTATAATCTATCCTAACATGACATAACATAACCACGCACTATATTACTTCGGTAAGAGTAATGAGTTTTAATACGAAAAGTTGCAGTTAGCATTCATTCATACATACATACATACATACATACATACATACATACATAACATGCTAGTGGCAGGGGGGATTGAAGTGAATTTTAGGAGGATAGAATAGGTGCAGTGGCTAAACAGCGCTTGCGTGAGGGACTTTAAGCAGCAACTCGCCTGGATGCGGCAGGATAGAGTCAGGTCAAGCGTCCGGTGCATGTTGGGTTCCGCCATGGTTTCTCAGTGTTTGGTCGGCTTGATTGTGTGTGTGTTGTTTTCTTGTTTGGAGGAAATGTCTTGTTATTCTTCTTCTTAGCTTGAAGTTGATTTTCTTCTAACTCTTCTCCTCTTGTTGTTCGTCTTCCCCGTGTCTGCTATCATTCTGTAAAGACTCTATATATGTATGTAGGTATGAGTGAGTAACAGTTGCCGGTTACAGTGATACTTCATATTCGCTGGTGTTGTACTGTATGGCTTCGGTATTTCTTAATATACAAACGGCACCGTTAGGGGATTGAGGTATTTAAAAACCAGCCTACATTACTTATATATAGAAATAAATAATGTGGCTTGGACAATAATGACGACTACTCTCTCCTACCTAACCCAAACAAGGGCTTTTCGAAAGTATACATTGGACACAATTGACTTAGTACATACATTGGTGGTTTAACAAAAGCCCTAATTAGAGAAAGGTGAAGGAGCACACAGTGAACATACAGATTAATGTTTGCACGCATAGATCATGTAAGGTGAGGTGTTGAACACCAGACACGTAGTGTAGTAACTCCCTCACAGATGGCGTTATGAGGGGCCTGATGATGTAGCAGTTACCTCACAGATGGTGTTATGAGGAACTTCACATGATGATGCTGTAGCAAAACATTCACTACGTGGTGTCGTAGCATCTTGGGGACACCACGTGGTCCACATGACTCACTCATTCAAGTGGGTGAGGTGTGGTCCCAGGCCTCTCTATCGTGGAGTCTCAGGGGAAGTATAACCGGGTACCTGGGACCTCACTGTGTGAAGGTGGTTAGCTAGCTTGGGTACGACTCAACTGCCGAGTTGTTTTTCACTGAGTTAAGCACTGTTCACCACTATTCATCACTGGTTCCATTCCTTTGCCAAATGAGATAGTACCTTATGGCAAGAACTTGTTGATAGTCGGCTGGGGAGGAGGGTTCAGGGGAGTGAGTTAGTATGGGCCAACATATAAATAATAATAATAATAATAATAATAATTAACGGTTTATTGAAAGAGCTTGGCAGCCAGAAGACTGAAAATATACAGTTACATATTTGGGGAATGGGTTACGAATTACAAATAATATACAAGTAACATGAGTGACACAAATAAGACATATAATAACTAGCTGGGGAAAAGCTCAAACTACAGTTCATTTCAACATAGAGACAGTGCAAGGAGTAGTGTTTACTGGGAGTGAGTACACTGATTTATTACAAGTTATCGATAATTTTTACAATGGTTGGGACTGGGCTGTTCTTATAGAGATCAGTTCGTGCACGTATGGGCTGGATGCGGTTGTGGTGTCGAAGAGCAATTCTCGGACTAGGGATCTCAGGTGGTAGTAGGAGCCGGTGTCGGGGATGGTGTAGAAGCTTCTTACCAAATTTGCAGATGAGGGCGTGGTGATGGTCAGTGAGAGTCTAAAGGGTCGGTCAGTGTGTTGAGCGCTTCTTGATATGTGGAGTAGGAAGGGTAGAGAATAATCTTGCATGGCCTCTTTTGCACTTTTTCTAGGTGTTTACGTTGTGTGGCATTTAGGGAAGAAGACCAGGTGAGCTTGGGAAGTATGAATGTTGTGTAAACACTGAGGAGCTCGTGTGCAGGAACACCGAGGGACTTGAGTCGGCGTAGGAGGTGGAGACGGAAACTGGAGGATTTGATAACTTCACTGACGTGTGGTTTCTAATTTAGTTTGTTGTCTATATGTATGTGTGTGTGTGTGTGTATATACTACTGTACTTTTTAGATCCTCCTACGCAAACTAACCTATTATAGTTAAGTATAGTAGGCTATACACTATTTTGTTAGTATGTGTTATAAAATGTAATTGCATGTTATTATTATTAATATTATTATTATTAATATTATTATTATTCTTATTATTATTAGTATTATTATTATTATTATTATTATTTTTATTATTGTTATTATTATTACATACTAATATAATACTAAGTTGCCCACCAGATTTCCTCAGAGATGGGAGGAGCACATTGGCGGCGGTGTTGTTTATACTCCGCCCGATTACTGATTCCTATTCACCGAGCCAGAGCTGGCGGGCGGCGTGTTATGTGCCACGTTTTGTTTCCCATTGGGCGTACCGCTCAGCTGGGGGGTTGGAGATTTCATAAAAAGAAAGTTTGAGTGGAGAGCACACCTTTTCCTTCACATACAGTTATCTTAGACCATCTACTAGTATAATAGTTTGCACAAAAATACTCTACACTCTTTATAGGTTATTGTTATGTTGTTGTTTTTTTTTTTACTTCTCATCAGATTGTGCATTCAACTAATATACACTAATAGTGTGTTTATTATTATGTTTTATAGTATTATTTCGTAAAATATTGGGTAACACAATTATAGTCACTAGTATAGTCTATTATATTATTGGGGTTTATAGCAGTTTGTGGTCTAATAGTATCATGCTTTATGAGTGGTGTTCTATGTAGTGATGATTAGGCAATAAAATATGCTTTGGGTGTTTATAGCAGTTTGTGGTCTACTAGTATCATGCTTTATGGGTGGTGTTCTATGTAGTGATGATTAGGCCATAAAATATGCTTTTGGTTTATTGCTAACAAAATATACTTTGCTCTACCGCTGTAGTGCAATAAATGGTGAAACTTACATACACCGTTAATAAAGTATTGATGGAAGAAGAAGTAAGAGGAAGAATTGTGGAGGTAATGAACAGTGAGACAATGTATAGCCTCCGGGATGGCGGCAGCGTTTCTGTTATTAATATATAATAAGACAATAGGAAAATATGTTGTTGTCTCTACCTGTATTATTACCTTTGCGATAGCATGGTTAAATTTGGGGAGGACAGAGGAAGGAGCAGGAGGTTAGGAAGGGATTTGTAGTGGGAGAGATAGTGTCTGTGATCCTCGGATCACCACTCCGCGGATTATGTCAGTTCAAGTTTAGAAGCTCAATCAACTTTCCCTGATTACGAATTGGCAACCTTTCGATTTACAACAGGTACCTACTTACTGCTACAGTAGGTAGGTGAACAGGGACCAAGGGGGCTAGGAAGAGTGTCCAAACAACTTGCCTGTGTGATGTAGTCGTGGCCAGAATTAGGTTAGGATACAGACACATCTGGCTAGTTAGTAACGCTGTACCCATACCGGAACACTCAGCATGTAAACTTTGTGATACACCTTTAAAGCACTATATTATTGAATGTGACACTGTCAAAGACATCTTGAACTATGTCATTACTTCATTGAGGACATTACATTCTTGCTGTTTATCCCAAATTGGCTAGCCCACACACTGATTAGTCAACAGTTAGAATATGACTCCAATGTATGCTGCTGGTAAATGTGTACTGTCAATGAACCAGAGTGAAAATAAGGTCGCCTCCCTTGCTGCTGCTGCTGCTGCTTCTGCTTCTGCTTCTGCTTCTGCGCCCTTCTAAGTCCCGTTTAAGTCCCCCACCCCAGGCCCCCACAACCGCCCTTCACATCTACACCATTCAAAATCAATTTCACTCAATTTGCACAGAGTGTTATCCTGCAAAACGTTGATGTCGTATATTTCTCTCTTTAATTGATATCCTGTGGCTCCGAAAGGAGCCTGTTTGGTTAGGTTGTCTTGTGTGAACGAACCTTGGGTTCTTATTTCTTCTCTGTCTTCTTGGGGAGGAGCACAGCTTGGATGTTAGGAAGGACACCCCCTTGGGC
>NW_024732636.1:0-10520 GCF_018991925.1 Homarus americanus
CCAATAAAGTACGCGGACTTCTTCATATAATCAACACCTCACCTCACCAGGATTCGAACCCACGATCTTCTAATTGTGACCGGGGATCGCTACCTCTGGGCCACCAGGACACTAAAAGCATTCCTAGACTCTTCTATATTTCACACAAAGCCTGTTCAACGAGCTTATGGCGCCGTGAACCTCTAATGAGGACCACCCGTGCCGCTTAGGTGATCAGAGCAACGTTTTACGAAATTCGGCTTCGAATCACAAGGATCCATATATATTTCATTAGCCCAATAAAGCACGCGGACTTCTACATATAATCAACACGTCATCCCACCAGGATTTGAACCCACGATCTTATAATTGTGACCGAGGAATGCTACCTCTGGGCCACCAGGACAATAAAAGCAGTCCTAGAGTCTGCTATAATTCACACAAAGCCTGTTCAACGAGCTTATGGCGCCGTGAACCACTATAGGGGACCATCCGTGCCGCTTAAGTGATCAGAGCAACGTTTTACCAAATGCTGCTTCGAAACACGAGGATCCATATATATTTCATTAGCCCAATAAAGCACTCGGACTTCTACATATTATCAACACCTCACCCCACCAGGATTCAAACCCACGATCTTATAATTGTGACCGGGGTATGCTACCTCTGGGCCACCACGACAATAAAAGCAGTCCAAGTCTCTACTATATTTCACACAAAGCCTGTTCAACGACCTTATGGCGCCATGAACCACTAATGGGGACCACCTGTGCCGCTTAGGTGATCAGAGCAACGTTTTACCAAATCCGGCTTCGAAACACGAGGATCCATATATATTTCATTAGCCCAATAAAGCACGCAGACTTCTACATATAATCAACACCTCACCCCACCAGGATTTGAACCCATGATCTTATAATTGTGACCGGGGAACGCTGCCTCTGAACCACCAGGAAACTAAAAGCAGTCCTAGACTGTTATATTTCACACAAAGGCTGTTGAATGAGCTTATGGCGCCGTGAACCTCTAATGGGGACCACCAGTGCCGCTTAGGTTATCAGAGCAACGTTTTACCAAATCTGGCTTGGAAACTGGAGGATCCATATATATTTCAATAGCCCAATAAAGCACGCGGACTTCTACAGATAATCAAAACCTCACCCCACCAGGATTTGAACCCACGATCTTATAATTGTGACCGGGAAACGCTACCTCTGGGCCACCAGGACAATAAAAGCAGTCCTACAATCTGCTATATTTCACACAAATCCTGTTCAACGAGCTTATGGCGCCGTGAACCTCTAATGGGGACCACCCGTGCCGCTTAGGTGATCAGAGCAACGTTTTACAAAATGCGGCTTCGAAACACGAGGAACCAAATATATTTCATTAGCCCAATAAAGCACTCTGACTTCTACATATAATCAACACCTCACCCCACCAGGATTCAAACCCACGATATTATAATTGTGACCGGGGTATGCTACCTCTGGGCCACTAGGACAATAAAAGCAGTCCTAGACTCTACTATATTTCACACAAAGCCTGTTCAACGACCTTATGGCGCCATGAACCTATAATGGGGACCACCCGTGCCCCTTAGGTGATCAGAGCAACGTTTTACCATATCCGACTTGGAAACACGAGTATCCATATATATTTCATTAGCCCAATAAAGCACTCGGACTTCTACATATAATCAACACCTCACCCCACCAGGATTCAAACCCACGATCTTATAATTGTGACCGGGGTATGCTACCTCTGGGCCACCAGGACAATAAAAGCAGTCCTAAATTCTACTATATTTCACACAAAGCCTGTTCAACGACCTTATGGCGCCATGAACCTATAATGGGGACCACCCGTGCCCCTTAGGTGATCAGAGCAACGTTTTACCATATCCGGGTTGGAAACACGAGTATCCATATATATTTCATTAGCCCAATAAAGCACTCGGACTTCTACATATAATCAACACCTCACCCCACCAGGATTCAAAACCACGATCTTATAATTGTGGCCGGGGTATGCTACCTCTGGGCCACCAGAACAATAAAAGCAGTCCAAGTCTCTACTATATTTCACACAAAGCCTGTTCAACGACCTTATGGCTCCATGAACCTCTAATAGGGACCACTTGTGCCGCTTAGGTGATCAGAGCAACGTTTTACCAAATCCGGCTTCGAAACACGAGGATCCATATATATTTCATTAGCCCAATAAAAAATACGCGAACTATACATATAATCAACACCTCACCCCACCAGGATTTGAACCCACGATCATATAATTTTGACTGGGGGCGCTACCTTCAGACACAGGAACAATAAGCAGTCCTAGACTCTACTATATTTCACTAAAGAAAGCCTGTTCAGCGAGCAAGGGGCGCGTAAACCTCTAATAAGGGACCACCCGTGCCGCTTAGGTGATCAGAGCAACGTTTTACCAAATGCGGCTTCGAAACACTAGGATCCATATATATTTCATTAGCCCAATAAAGCACGCGGACTTCTACTTATAATCAACACCTCACCCCACCAGGATTTGAACCCATGATCTTATAATTGTGACCGGGGAACGCTACCTCTGGGCCACCAGGACAATAAAGGCAGTCCTAGACTCTACTATATTTTCACTGGCCTGTTCAACGACCTTGTGGCTCCATGATCATAATGGGGACACCTGTGCCGCTTAGGTGATCAGAGCAACGTTTTACCAAATCCGGCTTCGAAAAACGATGATCCATATATATTTCATTAGCCCAATAAAGCACGCAGACTTTTACATATAATCAAAACCTCACCCCACCAGGATTTGAACCCACGATCTTATAATTGTGACCGGGGAATGCTACCTATGGGCCACTAGGACAATAAAAGCAGCCCTAGACTCTGCTATATTTCACACAAAGCCTGTTCAACGAGCTTATGGCGCTGTGAACCACTATAGGGGAACCACCCGTGCCGTTTAGGTGATCAGAGCAACGTTTTACTAAATGCGGCTTCGAAACACGAGGATCCATATATATTTCATTAGCCCAATAAAGCACGCAGACTTCTCCATATAATCAACACCTCACCCCACCAGGAATTTGAACCCACGATCTTATAATTGTGACCGGGGATTGCTACCTCTGGGCCACCAGGACAATAAAAGCAGTCCTAGACTCTTCTATATTTCACACAAAACCTGTTCAACGAGCTTATGGCGCTGTGAACCACTATAGGGGACCACCCATGCTGCTTAGGTGATCAGAGCAACGTTTTACCAAATGCGGCGTCGAAACACGAGGATCCATATATATTTCATTATAGTATTTAATAAAATACCTTGGGACTTCCATAATCAACACCTCCCTTACCAGGATTTGAACCCACGATCTTCTAATTGTGACAGGGGAACGCTACCTCTGGGCCACCAGGACAATAAAAGCAATCCTAGACTCTGCTATATTTCAAACAAAGCCTGTTCAACGAGATTATGGCGCCGTGAACCTCTAATGGGGACCACCCGTGCTGCTTAGGTGATCAGAGCAATGTTTTGCCAAATGCGGCTTCGAAACACGAGGATCCATATATATTTCATTATCCCAATAAAGCACGCAGACTTCTACATATAATCAACACCTCACCCCACCAGGATTTGAACGCATGATCTTATAATTGTGACCGGGGAACGGTGCCTCTGAACCACCAGGAAACTAAAAGCAGTCCTAGACTGTTATATTTCACACAAAGCCTGTTGAATGAGCTTATGGCGCCGTGAACCTCTAATGGGGACCAGGAGTGCTGCATAGGATATCAAAGCAACGTTTTACCAAATCTGGCTTGGAAACTCGAGGATCCATATATATTTCAATAGCCCAATAAAGCACGCGGACTTCTACATATAATCAAAACCTCACCCCACCAGGAATTCAACCCACGATCTTATAATTGTGATGGGGAACGCTACCTCTGGGCCACCAGGACAATAAAAGCAGTCCTACACTCTAATATATTTCACACAAAGCCTGTTCAACGACCTTATGGCGCCATGAACCTCTAATCGGGACCACCCGTGCCCCTTAGGTGATCAGAGCAACGTTTTACCATATCCGGCTTGGAAACACGAGTATCCATATATATTTCATTAGCCCAATAAAGCACTCGGACTTCTACATATAATCAACACCTCACCCCACCAGGATTCAAACCCACGATCTTATAATTGTGGCCGGGGTATGCTACCTCTGGGCCATCAGGACAATAAAAGCAGTCCAAGTCTCTACTATATTTCACACAAAGCCTGTTCAACGACCTTATGGCTCCATGAAGCTCTAATGGGGACCACCTGTGCCGCTTAGGTGATCAGAGCAACGTTTTACCAAATCCGGCTTCGAAAAACGATGATCCATATATATTTCATTAGCCCAATAAAGCACGCAGACTTTTACATATAATCAAAACCTCACCCCACCAGGATTTGAACCCACGATCTTATAATTGTGACCGGGGAATGCTACCTATGGGCCACTAGGACAATAAAAGCAGCCCTAGACTCTGCTATATTTCACACAAAGCCTGTTCAACGAGCTTATGGCGCTGTGAACCACTATAGGGGAACCACCCGTGCCGCTTAGGTGATCAGAGCAACGTTTTACTAAATGCTGCTTCGAAACACGAGGATCCATATATATTTCATTAGCCCAATAAAGCACGCAGACTTCTCCATATAATCAACACCTCACCCCACCAGGATTTGAACCCACGATCTTATAATTGTGACCGGGGATTGCTACCTCTGGGCCACCAGGACAATAAAAGCAGTCCTAGACTCTTCTATATTTCACACAAAACCTGTTCAACGAGCTTATGGCGCTGTGAACCACTATAGGGGACCACCCATGCTGCTTAGGTGATCAGAGCAACGTTTTACCAAATGCGGCTTCGAAACACGAGGATCCATATATATTTCATTAGCCCAATAAAGCACGCGGACTTCTACACATAATCAACACCTCACCCCACCAGGATTTGAACCCACGATCTTCTAATTGTGACAGGGGAACGCTACCTCTGGGCCACCAGGACAATAAAAGCAATCCTAGACTCTGCTATATTTCAAACAAAGCCTGTTCAACGAGATTATGGCGCCGTGAACCTCTAATGGGGACCACCCGTGCTGCTTAGGTGATCAGAGCAATGTTTTACCAAATGCGGCTTCGAAACACGAGGATCCATATATATTTCATTATCCCAATAAAGCACGCAGACTTCTACATATAATCAACACCTCACCCCACCAGGATTTGAACGCATGATCTTATAATTGTGACCGGGGAACGGTGCCTCTGAACCACCAGGAAACTAAAAGCAGTCCTAGACTGTTATATTTCACACAAAGCCTGTTGAATGAGCTTATGGCGCCGTGAACCTCTAATGGGGACCAGGAGTGCTGCATAGGTTATCAAAGCAACGTTTTACCAAATCTGGCTTGGAAACTCGAGGATCCATATATATTTCAATAGCCCAATAAAGCAAGCGGACTTCTACATATAATCAAAACCTCACCCCACCAGGAATTCAACCCACGATCTTATAATTGTGATGGGGAACGCTACCTCTGGGCCACCAGGACAATAAAAGCAGTCCTACACTCTACTATATTTCACACAAAGCCTGTTCAACGACCTTATGGCGCCATGAACCTCTAATCCGGACCACCCGTGCCCCTTAGGTGATCAGAGCAACGTTTTACCATATCCGGCTTGGAAACACGAGTATCCATATATATTTCATTAGCCCAATAAAGCACTCGGACTTCTACATATAATCAACACCTCACCCCACCAGGATTCAAACCCACGATCTTATAATTGTGGCCGGGGTATGCTACCTCTGGGCCATCAGGACAATAAAAGCAGTCCAAGTCTCTACTATATTTCACACAAAGCCTGTTCAACGACCTTATGGCTCCATGAACCTCTAATGGGGACCACCTGTGCCGCTTAGGTGATCAGAGCAACGTTTTACCAAATCCGGCTTCGAAACACGAGGATCCATATATATTTCATTAGCCCAATAAAGCACGCAGACTTTTACATATAATCAAAACCTCACCCCACCAGGATTTGAACCCACGATCATATAATTGTGACCGGGGAATGCTACCTCTGGGCCACTAGGACAATAAAAGCAGTCTTAGACTCTGCTATATTTCACACAAAGCCTGTTCAACGAGCTTATGGCGCTGTGAACCACTATAGGGGACCATACGTGCCGCTTAGGTGATCAGAGCAACGTTTTACCAAATGCGGCGTCGAAACACGAGGATCCATATATATTTCATTATCCCAATAAAGCACGCAGACTTCTACATATAATCAACACCTCACCCCACCAGGATTTGAACGCATGATCTTATAATTGTGACCGGGGAACGGTGCCTCTGAACCACCAGGAAACTAAAAGCAGTCCTAGACTGTTATATTTCACACAAAGCCTGTTGACTGAGCTTATGGCGCTGTGAACCTCTAATGGGGACCAGCAGTGCTGCTTAGGTTATCAAAGCAACGTTTTACCAAATCTGGCTTGGAAACTCGAGGATCCATATATATTTCAATAGCCCAATAAAGCACGCCGACTTCTACATATAATCAAAACCTCACCCCACCAGGATTTGAACCCACGATCTTATAATTGTGATGGGGAACGCTACCTCTGGGCCACCAGGACAATAAAAGCAGTCCTACACTCTACTATATTTCACACAAAGCCTGTTCAACGACCTTATGGCGCCATGAACCTCTAATCGGGACCACCCGTGCCCCTTAGGTGATCAGAGCAACGTTTTACCATAACCGGCTTGGAAACACGAGTATCCATATATATTTCATTAGCCCAATAAAGCACTCGGACTTCTACATATAATCAACACCTCACCCCACCAGGATTCAAACCCACGATCTTATAATTGTGGCCGGGGTTTGCTACCTCTGGGCCACCATGACAATAAAAGCAGTCCAAGTCTCTACTATATTTCACACAAAGCCTGTTCAACGACCTTATGGCTTCATGAACCTCTAATGGGGACCACCTGTGCCGCTTAGGTGATCAGAGCAACGTTTTACCAAATCCGGCTTCGAAACACGAGGATCCATATATATTTCATTAGCCCAATAAAGCACGCAGACTTTTACATATAATCAAAACCTCACCCCACCAGGATTTGAACCCACGATCTTATAATTGTGACCGGGGAATGCTACCTCTGGGCCACTAGGACAATAAAAGCAGTCCTACACTCTACTATATTTCACACAAAGCCTGTTCAACGACCTTATGGCGCCATGAACCTCTAAGCGGGACCACCCGTGCCCCTTAGGTGATCAGAGCAACGTTTTACCATATCCGGCTTGGAAACACGAGTATCCATATATATTTCATTAGCCCAATAAAGCACTCGGACTTCTACATATAATCAACACCTCACCCCACCAGGATTCAAACCCACGATCTTCTAATTGTGACCGGGGAACGCTACCTCTGGGCCACCAGGACACTAAAAGCAGTCCTAGACTCTGCTATATTTCACACAAAGCCTGTTCAACGAGCTTTTGGCGCCGTGAACCTCTAATGGGGACCACCCGTGCCGTTTAGGTGATCAGAGCAACGTTTTACCAAATGCGGCTTCGAAACACGAGGATCCATATATATTTCATTATCCCAATAAAGCATGCACTTTACAGAACTCAACACCTCACCCACCAGGATTTGAACCTAATGATCTTATAATCGACCGATACCAAACAGGAACACAAAAGCAGTCCTAGACTTACTATTTACAAGAAGCCTATTCAATTCAGCTTAAGGCGTCAGAACTCCTAATGAGGACCACCCGTACGCTTTTATTGACTCAGAGCTAACGTTTATTTCAAATGCGGCTTCGGAAACACGAGGATCCATATATATTTATTAGCCCAATAAAAGCACGCCGGACTTTCATATAACTTACCAATTTCACCCCACCAGGATTTAAACCCACGATCTATAATTTTATCGGGAATGCTACCTCAAATAATTAGGACAATAAAAGGTCCTAGACTCTGCTATATTTCACAAAGCCTGTTCAACGAGCTTATGGCGCCGTGAACCTCTAATGGGGACCACCCATGCCGCTTAGGTGATCAGAGCAACGTTTTACCAAATGCGGCTTCGAAACACGGGGATCCATATATATTTCTTTAGCCCAATAAAGCATGCGGACTTCTTCATATAATCAACACCTCACCCCACCAGGATTAGAACCCACGATCTTCTAATGTGACCGGGGAACGCTACCTCTGGGCCACCAAGACACTAAAGGCATTCCTAGACTCTGCTATATATTTCACACAAAGCCTGTTTAATCTAGCTTATATTTGAACTCAAATGGTACACCGCCGCTTAGGTGATCAGAGCAAACGCTTACGAAATTCGCCCGAATCACAAGGATCCATATATATATTTATTGGGCCAATAAAAGCACGCGGGATTTCTACATATGAATCAAACATCCACCAGGATTTGAACCCACGATCTTATAATTGTGACCGAGGAATGCTACCTCTGGGCCACCAGGACAATAAAAGCAGTCCTAGAGTCTGCTATATTTCACACAAAGCCTGTTCAACGAGCTTATGGCGCCGTGAACCACTATAGGGGACCATCCGTGCCGCTTAAGTGATCAGAGCAACGTTTTACCAAATGCTGCTTCGAAACACGAGGATCCATATATATTTCATTAGCCCAATAAAGCACTCGGACTTCTACATATTATCAACACCTCACCCCACCAGGATTCAAACCCACGATCTTATATTGTGACCGGGGAATGCTACCTCTGGTCCACTAGGACAATAAAAGCAGTCCAAGACTCTGCTATATTTCACACAAAGCCTGTTCAACGAGCTTATGGCGCCGTGAACCACTAATGGGGACCACCCGTGCAGCTTAGGTGATCAGAGCAACGTTTTACCAAATGCGGCTTCGAAACACGAGGATCCATATATATTTCATTAGCCCAATAAAGCAGGTGGACTTCTTAATATAATCAACACCTCACCCCACCAGGATTTGAACCCATGATCTTATAATTGTGACCGGGGAACGCTGCCTCTGAACCACCAGGAAACTAAAAGCAGTCCTAGACTGTTATATTTCACACAAAGCCTGTTGAATGAGCTTATGGCGCCGTGAACCTCTAATGGGGACCACCAGTGCCGCTTAGGTTATCAGAGCAACGTTTTACCAAATCTGGCTTGGAAACTGGAGGATCCATATATATTTCAATAGCCCAATAAAGCACGCGGACTTCTACAGATAATCAAAACCTCACCCCACCAGGATTTGAACCCACGATCTTATAATTGTGACCGGGGAACGCTACCTCTGGGCCACCAGGACAATAAAAGCAGTCCTACACTCTGCTATATTTCACACAAATCCTGTTCAACGAGCTTATGGCGCCGTGAACCTCTAATGGGGACCACCCGTGCCGCTTAGGTGATCAGAGCAACGTTTTACAAAATGCGGCTTCGAAACACGAGGATCCAAATATATTTCATTAGCCCAATAAAGCACTCGGACTTCTACATATAATCAACACCTCACCCCACCAGGATTCAAACCCACGATATTATAATTGTGACCGGGGTATGCTACCTCTGGGCCACTAGGACAATAAAAGCAGTCCTAGACTCTACTATATTTCACACAAAGCCTGTTCAACGACCTTATGGCGCCATGAACCTATAATGGGGACCAACCGTGCCCCTTAGGTGATCAGAGCAACGTTTTACCATATCCGGCTTGGAAACACAAGTATCCATATATATTTCATTAGCCCAATAAAGCACTCGGACTTCTACATATAATCAACACCGCACCCCACCAGGATTCAAACCCACGATCTTATAATTGTGTTCGGGGTATGCTACCTCTGGGCCACCAGGACAATAAAAGCAGTCCTAGATTCTACTATATTTCACACAAAGCCTGTTCAACGACCTTATGGCGCCATGAACCTATAATGGGGACCACCCGTGCCCCTTAGGTGATCAGAGCAACGTTTTACCATATCCGGCTTGGAAACACGAGTATCCATATATATTTCATTAGCCCAATAAAGCACTCGGACTTCTGCATATAATCAACACCTCACCCCACCAGGATTCAAACCAACGATCTTATAATTGTGGCCGGGGTATGCTACCTCTGGGCCACCAGGACAATAAAAGCAGTCCAAGTCTCTACTATATTTCACACAAAGCCTGTTCAACGACTTTATGGCTCCATGAACCTCTAATGGGGACCACCTGTGCCGCTTAGGTGATCAGAACAACGTTTTACCAAATCTGGCTTGGAAACTCGAGGATCCATATATATTTCAATCGCCCAATAAAGCACGCGGACTTCTATATATAATCAACACCTCACCCCACCAGGATTCAAACCCACGATCTTATAATTGTGACCGGGGTATGCTACCTCTGGGCCACCAGGACAATAAAAGCAGTC
>NW_024732637.1:0-19033 GCF_018991925.1 Homarus americanus
TCAGTGTGCTTCGTTCAGTTACGTATTGCTCAGTGCCAGTGTTGGTCTATATGTGTGTGTGTTGCCTGTGTGCGTGTCCCCACCTCACACTAGGTGGCTGCTGTCTGCTCCCAGGAGGCGTTGATCCCTCATGTGTGTGTGTGAGCAACTCTTCTCTAGTGTCACTTGGTTGACTCCTGAGGCGGGAAATCCTTTGTTATGGTCGACGGTTTGTTTATCTTAATACTTTGTGGGTCAACGGGATGAATATGCTGCTGTAATGTGCGTCGTCTTGTCTTATTTGCGAAAGTGACCATAGTCTGTCCTTTGTGGTAGTAATCTGTCCTTTACGTGGATTCGTAACTCTTGACGGCTCGTGAAACTTTGTAATCATTCGGGTGATCCTCTGACGTGTACAGTGAGGTGGACACACAGCCTACAGTACAGCACAGTTACAATACAGCACAGCACGGTGCAGCGTGGTGCGCACTGGTGCAGCTTCAGGGCCGCACGGTGCGGAACAGTGCAGTGCAGTGCGGTACGGTACGTATGGTATGGTATAGTACGGTGCAGTACGGTACGGTGTAGCACAGTACAGTGCAACATGGTGGCACAGTACAGTAGACCACAGTGCGGTTCACTCGTGCAGTGCCACCACACCACAGTACTGTACAGTACGGTACACCACGGTACAGTGCACCACCACAGTGCAGCGCAGTACACCACAGTACAGTACACCACAGTACAATTCCACCACAGTACAGTACACCACAGTTACCACAGTACAGTACATCACCAGTACAGTACAGCATAGTACACCACAGTACAGTACACCACAGTACACCGCAGTACAGTACCAGTACGCACACCACAGTACAGTACACACAGTACACCACAGTACAGCACACCACGAGTACAGCACCACAGTACAGCACAGTACACCACAGTACAGTACACCATAGTACAGTACACACAGTACAGTACACCATAGTTACAGTACCACAGTACAACCAGTACCTACAGTACCAGCACCAGTGCAATTGCACCACAGTACAATACACCAAAAACAGTGCGGCACAGTACTGCCACGGTACAGTACACCACAGTACAGTACCACACTTCAGTTTACCACAGTACACTACAATTTTGGCACAGTACACCTGTTGCAGTACACCCACAATACAGTACACCACGGTATTTTACCCATTACAGTACACCACAGTACTGTACACTACCAGTACAGTACACCGGTACAGTACACCACAGTACAGTACACCATAGTACAGAACACCATAATTACCAATTACACCATGGTACCAGCACCAGTACACCTGATACGGTGGCACAGTACAGTACAATTTGCACCACAGTACAGTACACACAGTACAGTACACCAAGTACAGTACAGTTTACCACAGTATAATTACACACAGTACAGTACAACACAGTTACCTGATACACCACAGTACAGTACGCAAATTACAGTACACCAAAGTACCAGTACAGTACACCACAGTACAGTTGATACCCGCAGTACAGTACAGCACAGAACAGTGCAGTGCAGAACAGTACAGTACACCACAGTACAGTACAGTACACCACAGTACAATACACTACACCACAGTACAGTGCAGTACACTACAGTACAGCACACCACAGTGCAGTGGTACACCAGTACAGTACACCCCAGTACAGCACAACACACCACAGTACATTACACACCACAGTACAGCACGGTACACCACAGTGCAATTGCACACAGTACACCACAGTACACCGCCAGTACAGTACACCACAGTACTATGCTACTACAGTATGATACCTACAGTACAGTACACCTAGTACAGTACACCACAATTACCAGTACGCCATAACAGTACAGCACATTACACCACAGTACAGTACACCACAGCACAATACAGTACACGGTACACCACAGTTGCAGTTACAGTTCACCACAGTACAGTACGTCTAGTACAATACGGGCACCTGATACACCGGTACAATGCACCTAAGAGTACAGTACAGTACGCAAAGTACAGTACAGTACACCACTGTGATGCACCACACGGTATAGTACACCACGGTACGGTACACCACAGTACAGTACAGCACAGTACACCGCAGTACAGCACAGAACAGTGCAGAACAATTTACAGTACACCACAGTACAGTACACCACAGTACAGTACAGCACAGTGCGGTATACCTCGTACAGTACACCCACGGTACAGTACAGCACAGTACCTGCAGTACAGCACGGTACAGTACACCTCAGTACAGTACCCACACCACAGTACAGTACAGCGCCACAGTACACCAGGTACAGTACACCACAGTACAGTACACCACAGTACAGTACACCACACCACGAGTACAGTGCCGGTACACCACGAGTACAACACCAGTGCAGTACAGAACAGTACAGTACACCACAGTGCAGTACAGAACTACAGTACACACAGTATACACCACAGAACAGTACAGTACACCTGTACAGTACACCACAGTACAGTACACCACAGTACAGTACAGCACACCACAGTAATGCAGTACACCACAGTACAGTACACCACGGTACAATACACCACAGTACAGTACACCACAGAACAGTACAGTACCACGGTACAGTACACCACAGTACAGTACACCACAGTACAGTACACCTCATACAGTACACAGAACAGTTACAGTACATCACGGTACAGTACACCACAGTACGGTACACCACAGTACAGTACACCACAGAACAGTCACCACACCACGGTACAGTACACCACAGTACAGTACACCACGGTACAATTCACCACGGTACAGTACACCACAGTACCAGTACAGTACATCACGGTACAGTACACCACAGTACAGTACACCACAGTACAATGCACCACAGAACAGTACAGTACACCACGGTACAGTAACCACATGCAATTACAGTACACGACAGTTACCAGACTTGAGGACACCAGGGGTACTACCTTAATGCACCAGACAGATGAAGGTCATCTGGGAGGTTACTTAGATGGACCTGGTATGAACATAAACATAGCTACTGCTTGAAGCATAGTGTTGGTACACACGGTGGCGGCGTTAACCATAGTGTTGGTACACACAGTGGCGGCGTTAACCATAGTGTTGGTACACACAGTGGCGGCGTTAACCATAGTGTTGGTACACGCAGTGTGGCGGCGTTAACCGTAGTGTTGGTACACACAGTGGCGGCGTTAACCATAGTGTTGGTACACACAGTGGCGGCGTTAACCATAGTGTTGGTACACACAGTGGCGGCGTTAACCATAGTGTTGGTACACACAGTGGCGGCGTTAACCATAGTGTTGGTACACACAGTGGCGGCGTTAACCATAGTGTTGGTACACAGTGGCGGCGTTAACCATAGTGTTGGTACACTGGCGGCGTTAACCAGTGTTGGTACACACAGTGGCGGCGTTAACCTAGTGTTGGTACGCGTGCGGCGTTAATATGTGTTGGTACACGGTGGCGGCGTTAACCATAGTGTTGGTACGGTGGCGGCGTTAACCATAGTGTTGGTACACAGTGGCGGCGTTAACCGTAGTGTTGGTACACTGTATGGCGGCGTTAACCATAGTGTTGGTACACACAGTGTGGCGGCGTTAACCATAGTGTTGGTACACGCAGTGTGGCGTTAACCATAGTGTTGGTACACGCAGTGGCGGCGTTAACCATAGTTTGGTACACGCTGTGGCGGCGTTAACCATGGTGTTGGTACACACGAGTGGCGGCGTTAACCATAGTGTTGGTACACGCAGTGTGGCGGCGTTAACCATAGTGTTGGTACACGCAGTGGCGGCGTTAACCATAGTGTTGGTACGCACGGTGGCGTTAACCATAGTGTTGGTACACGCAGTGGCGGCGTTAACCATAGTGTTGGTACACGCAGTGGCGGTGTTAACTGGTGTTGGTACGGTGGCGGCGTTAACCATAGTGTTGGTACACGCAGTGCGGCGTTAACATAGTGTTGGTACGCAGTGGCGGCGTTAACCATAGTGTTGGTACACACAGTGGCGGCGTTAACCATAGTGTTGGTACCGCGGTGGGTGGTGTGGTACAGTGGCGGCGTTAACCATAGTGTTGGTACACACGTGGCGGCGTTAACCATAGTGTTGGTACACGCAGTGGCGGCGTTAACCGTAGTGTTGGTACACCGTGGCGGCGTTAACCGTAGTGTTGGTACGCAGTGGCGCGTTAACCGTAGTGTTGGTACACAGTGGCGGCGTTAACCATGGTGTTGGTACACACAGTGGCGGCGTTAACCATAGTGTTGGTACGCGGTGGCGGCGTTAACCGTAGTGTTGGTACACACAGTGGCGGCGTTAACCATAGTGTTGGTACACACAGTGGCGGTGTTAACCATAGTGTTGGTACGCAGTGGCGGCGTTAACCGCAGGTGTTGGTATACACAGTGGCGGCGTTAACCATAGTGGTTGGTACAGCGCTGGCGGCGTTAACCATAGTGTTGGTACACGCAGTGGCGGCGTTAACCATAGTGTTGGTACCGCGGTGCGGCGTTAACCATAGTGTTGGTACACGGCGGCGTTAACCTGGTGTTGGTACACCGGTGGCGGCGCTCCATAGTGTTGGTACACACGGTGTGCAACCATAGTGTTGGTACGCAGTGGCGGCGTTAACCATAGTGTTGGTACACGCAGTGGCGTTAACCATAGTGTTGGTACACGCAGTTGCGGCGTTAACCATAGTGTTGTACGCACAGTGGCGGCGTTAACCATGGTGGTACACACAGTGGCGGCGTTAACCATGGTGTTGGTACACAGTGGCGGCGTTAACCATGGTGTTGGTACACAGTGTGGCGGCGTTAACCGTAGTGTTGGTACACACAGTGGCGGCGTTAACCATAGTGTTGGTACACGCAGTTGGCGGCGTTAACCGTAGTGTTGGTACACACTGGCGGCGTTAACCAGTGTTGGTACACACAGTGGCGGCGTTAACCATAGTGTTGGTGATGCGGCGTTAACCATAGTGTTGGTACACACAGTGGCGGCGTTAACCATAGTGTTGGTACCAGGTGGCGGCGTTAACCATAGTGTTGGTCTGTGGCGGCGTTAAATGTTGTTGGTACGCGTGTGGCGGCGTTAACTATAGTGTGGTACGCACAGTGTGGCGGCGTTAACCATAGTGTTGGTACACACAGTGGCGTTAACCATAGTGTTGGTACACGGTGTGGCGGCGTTAACCGTAGTGTTGGTACACACTGGCGGGTTAACGTGTTGGTACACAGTGGCGGCGTTAACCATAGTGTTGGTACACGCAGTGGCGGCGTTAACCATAGTGTTGGTACACACAGTGGCGGCGTTAACCATAGTGTTGGTACACACAGTGGCGGCGTTAACCTGGTGTTGGTACACACAGTGGCGGCGTTAAATGTAGTGTTGGTACACGCAGTGTGGCGGCGTTAACCATAGTGTTGGTACACGGTGTGGCGGCGTTAACCATAGTGTTGGACACGCAGTGTGGCGGCGTTAACCATAGTGTTGTTGGTACACGGTGGCGGCGTTAACCGTAGTGTTGGTACGCAGTGTGGCGTTAACCATAGTGTTGGTACACACAGTGGCGGCGTTAACCATAGTGTTGGTACGCAGTGTGGCGTTAACCATAGTGTTGGTACGCAGTGGCGGCGTTAACCATAGTGTTGGTACACACGGTGGCGGCGTTAACCATAGTGTTGGTACACGCAGTGTGGCGGCGTTAACCATAGTGTTGTTACACGGTGGCGGCGTTGCCCATAGTGTTGGTACGCAGTGGCGGCGTTAACCATAGTGTTGGTGCACGCGGTGGCGTTAACCATAGTGTTGGTACACACAGTGGCGGCGTTAACCGTGTTGGTACACACGTGTGGCGGCGTTAACCATAGTGTTGGTACGTGGCGGCGTTAACCATGGTGTTGGTACGCAGTGGCGTTAACCATAGTGTTCGTACACACAGTGGCGGCGTTAACCATAGTGTTGGTACACACAGTGGTGCTAATGTGGTGCTGGGAGACGTGCGGGTTGATGGGTGAGGCGTGGCGTGCACTCTGTTTCTCCGTCAGGTTTGGCGTTAAAAGTTCTCCGTCTGAGCTGTGTTGTTGCCGACTGGACCGGTGATGTAGCGGGACAATGTGTATATATTCAGGACGAACACTACCATATAAAGATAGTGTGCCTCAGCCTGTCGTGGTGGCGGCCTCGTAAAAGTACTGGAGACAGCCAAGGTAAAGTTGAGGTTGATGCGATTTACTGGAGGATAAACTTCTGCAGGTGGGTCAGAGGATGTGGTCCGTAGGTGGGGCAGTGCAGGGCAGTACAGTACCAGTACAGTGGTGGGGCAGTACAGGGCAGGGCAGGGCGAGGGCAGTACAGTACAGTACAGTATGTAGTTCACCCCAGATCCCTGTCTTCAGTAATGGCGACATCAGGCTGAGTTACTGAGCGGGTCCTGTTCAATTTCCTGGATGTTTTCTGTTGAATTAATCCGTTCTAACCAGGAGATGTTTAATGTGTCGGTGGACGGCGAGCCAAGCCAATTTCAATGAATTTGCATATGGGTGATTTCAGCTCCGGATAAACGATCGATATTTCCTGGAGGTGTGTGTGTGTGCGCGTGTGTGTGTGCGTGTGTGTGTGTGCGCGTGTGTGTGCGTGCGCGTTTGCGTGTGTGTGTGTGTGTGTGTGTGTGTGTGTGTGTGTGTGTGTGTCTGTCTGTCTGTCTGTCTGTCTGTCTGTCGTTTGCTGTGGCTGTGTTATTGTCCAGCAAGTTGTTGTCCGCCCGTGCTGTGCGAGTTATTATATTTTATATGGTTATGTTTAGGATGTACTATTATTTTTTATAATTTGTCTTTAATAATCTGTACTGCAGGTTGTCCCCGTAAGATAACACAAACCTTAACTTCATTTCCATATTTTATATAGTTTCCCTTACAGGCGACATTGTGTGAGAGTTTCTTCATCAACACTTTGTACTGTAATTTGCCGAGGTGTTCCTGTGTTGACCATGTTGCGAGAAGTGTTGTGTTGTGTTGGTCCACTGCTTGTTGACCATGTTGCGAGAAGTGTTGTGTTGTGTTGGTCCACTGCTTGTTGGCCATGTTGCGAGAAGTGTTGTGTTGTGTTGGTCCACTGCTTGTTGGCCATGTTGCGAGAAGTGTTGTGTTGGTCCACTGCTTGTTGACCATGTTGCGAGACGTGTTGTGTTATGTTGGTCCACTGCTTGTTGACCATGTTGCGAGACGTGTTGTGTTATGTTGGTCCACTGCTTGTTGACCATGTTGCGAGAAGTGTTGTGTTGTGTTGGTCCACTGCTTGTTGACCATGTTGCGAGAAGTGTTGTGTTGTGTTGGTCCACTGCTTGTTGACCATGTTGCGAAGTGTTGTGTTATGTTGGTCCTGTTTGTTGACATGTTGCGAAGTGTTTGTGTTATGTTGGTCCACTGTTTCTTGACAGCCATGTTGCGTGAAGTGTTGTATTTATGTTGGTCCACTGCTTGTTGACCATGTTGCGTGAAGTGTTGTGTTATGTTGGTCCACTGTTTCTTGACCATGTTGCGTAAGTGTTGTGTTGTGTTGGTCCACTGCTTGTTGACCATGTTGCGAGAAGTGTTGTGTTGTGTTGGTCCACTGCTTGTTGACCATGTTGCGAGAAGTGTTGTGTTGTGTTGGTCCACTGCTTGTTGACCGTGATGATTTTTTTATATATGGATATATATTTAAGTATCAAAGTATCAGAAAAAAAAGAAACGTTACTTATAAACATGGTAACGTTTTCACAACAAAGGATTTGGTTTATGTGTTGTGGTATTTGTTACTGAGCGAAGTATTGGTCTTGCCGTGAATTACTGTCTCCCAAGAAGGCTCGCCTCCCCCTCGCTCCTGTGAGAGGCTGACCAATGACCATAGTGACCACCGGAGCGGGGAGGGCAGTGACCACAGGAGCGGGGAGGGGCAGTGACCACCGGGGTGGGGGAGGGGCAGTGACCACCGGGGTGGGGGAGGTGACCACCACAGGGGTGGGAGGTGACCACCAGAGCAGGGAGGTGACCACCCAGAGGAGGTGACCACCAGAGGAGACAGTATTGTTGTCCCAAGGTTGTATTTTAAAGCTTCCCGACTGTCAGTACAGGGCCTTGTTGGTGACAATAAAATTGACATTCTGTAACAACTGAAACCCAAGAGTTGATGTACACAAAGGTCAACCCCGCTGTCCTCTCTCAGCCCACGCTGTGTCTCTCAGCCACGCTGTGTCTCAACCCCACGCTGTGTCTCAGCCCACATGTCTCTCTCAACCCCGCTGTGTTTCTCCAGCCCACGCTGTGTCTCTCAACCCGCGCTGTGTCTCAGCCCACGCTGTGTGTCTCAACCCCGCTGTGTCTCTCAACCCCGCTGTCTCTCTCCCAGCCCCGCTGTGTGTCTCAACCCCACGCTGTGTCTCTCAGCCCCACGCTGTCTCTCTCAGCCCCACTGTGTGTCTCAACCCCACGCTGTGTGTCTCAACTTCCCACGCTACTGTCTCTCAACCCCACGCTGTCTCTCTCAACCCCACGCTTTGTCTCTCTCAACCCCACGCTGCTCTCTCAACCCCACGCTGTGTGTCTCAACCCCACGCTGTGTCTCTCCCACGCTGTGTCTCTCAGCCCACGCTGTCTCTCTCAGCCCACGCTGTCTCTCAGCCCACGCTGTCTCTCAACCCCGCTGTCTCTCTCAACCCGCGTGTTTCTCAGCCACGCTGTCTCTCTCAACCCCACGCTGTGTCTCTCAGCCCACGCTGTGTCTCTCAACCCCACGCTGTGTCTCTCGCCCACGCTGTGTCTCGCCCACGCTGTCTCTCTCAACCCACGCTGTCTCTCTCAACCCACGCTGTCTCTCTCAACCCACGCTGTGTTTCCCAACCCACGCTGTGTTTCTCTTAGTTTATTTATTGTTAAATATTAGTTAAGAACATAAGAATGGAGGAAACTGCAGCGGGCCTATTGACCCATACTGGGCATTCCCGTTTATACCCAACCCCTAGTGCTCGTATATCCATCCAACCTATGTTTGAAGCTATCCAGCGTATTCGAGTTTATGATGATATTTGGTAACTTGTTCCACTCATCCACTACTCTGTTTCCAAACCAGTGTACCTATTTCACGCCGAAATCTAAAACCATTGTTACAAGTTCACTCCTGGTTGGATAGTTTGAGTACCTTTGTAATGTCCCCTTTGTTTAACCCTGACTTCCATTTCTACACCTCTATCAGGTCGCCCCTCGCTCTACGTCTCTCGAGGGAGTGCAAATTAAGATGCTTTAACCTGTCTCTGTATTCAAGGTTCCTAATGCCCGGGATTAGTCTTGTCATTCTCCTCTGGATTCTTTCCAAGGATTCTATATCCATTCTGTAATACGGTGACCAGAACTGCACTGCGTAATCCAGGTGAGGTCTCACAAGCGCAAGATATAATTTTAAGATGACCTCGCTAGTCTTGTAACTAACACTCCTTTGTATGAACCCAAGTACTTTATTAGCCTTGTTACGAGCAAAAACACATTGTTTACTTGGCTTAAGATTCCTACTTATCATTACTACTAAATCTCTCTCGCAGTCGGATTCCACAATGGCATCATTGTTCATCTGGTATCTGGTTTCCCTGTTTACATCTCCTATACCTATACCATTCGAAAAAATTTTTCAGATCTTCCTGTAGTTTGTAGTCCTCGTCAGATTTAATTACACGTCCTATTTTAGTGTCATCAGCAAATTTATGTCGTTTATGTATATAATAAATAATAATGGTGCAAGTACTGAGCCCTGGGGAGCTCCACTAGTGACGTTGCTCCAATGCGATTTAGTGCCGTTTATGCTCACTCGCTGTTTCCTGTCCTGTAACCACGCCCTAATCCATTTAAGGATATTACCTTTGATGCCATGTGCTTCTACCTTTCTAATTAGTCTTTCGTGGGGGACTCTGTCGAAGGCTTTGCTAAAGTCGAGATATACCGCATCATAATTGTGCCCCTCGTACACCGTTTCGAAAACTGATGAAAAGAATGTTAATAGATTAGTTAGATAAGAACGCCCGCTTGTGAAGCCATGCTGGGAATCATTGATCAACTTGTGCTTCTCCAGGTGATTTCGAATAGAGTTTGAAATAATTGATTCTAGTGTCCAGGTGTTACTGTCACCATCTCTCCCATGGTAACTGTTGGAGGTACACGTGTCCAGGTGTTACTGTCACCATCTCTCCCATGGTAACTGTTGGAGGTACACGTGTCCAGGTGTTACTGTCACCATCTCTCCCATGGTAACTGTTGGAGGTACACGTGTCCAGGTGTTACTGTCACCATCTCTCCCATGGTAACTGTTGGAGGTACACGTGTCCAGGTGTTACTGTCACCATCTCTCCCATGGTAACTGTTGGAGGTACACGTGTCCAGGTGTTACTGTCACCATCTCTCCCATGGTAACTGTTGGAGGTACACGTGTCCAGGTGTTACTGTTACCATCTCTCCCATGGTAACTGTTGGAGGTACACGTGTCCAGGTCACCATTTCTTCCACACAACACCGCCGCTGTTCTACCCATGGTCTCACACACTGTATTTTCGACAACATAACCACATTTTCCTGCCCCTGTATATAGTATTAACCACAACAATAGCTGTTTGGGTAACATTGCATTTTGGATTGACTATTGCATTAGCCATTGACTTTTGTATTATACTGTATAAAGAATTATTTTAACCGGTTGTATTTCAGAATTTAAAAAACTGGTGTATATTTCTGGAATAGAATCACGTAACCGTATTACTGTCCATGATTATTGTATTACTGTCCGTGAATTGCTGTCCGTACATATTGTATTTTAGTAAACAACATGCACTGTTCCTGGCCACCCCCTACCTAGCCCCACCTAAGCCACCTACCCTGTACCCACCCTGGCCACCCCTACCCTATTTTACCACCACCCCTGTACCCCACCACCTAGCCACACCACCCCTGCAGCCACACCACCACCTATTTTACCACCACCTAGCCACCCCACCCCTGGCCACACCACCACCCTGGCCACACCACCACCCTGGACAGTGCACAGTCCCTTTGGATTTGTAATGAAATGATTTAAGTGCTGCAATTTTGGTCCCGAGCAGAGGGTAATGGTGGCAGGTGTGTGAGGTGGCAGTAATTAACAGGTGTGGCAGTGGTGGCTGGTGTGGCGCTGGTGTGGAATGTGCGCTGGTGGCTGGTGTGGCACTGGTGGCCAGTGTGGCGCTGAGTGGCTGGTGTGTGGCTGAGCCAGAGGTGGCTGGTCAACAGCGGTGGTGGCTGAATTGGCGGTGGTGGCTGAATGGCGGTGGTGGCAGGTGTGGCGGTGGTGGCAGGTGTGGCGCTGGTGGCAGGTGTGGCGCTGGTGGCGGGTGTGGCGGTGGTGTGGTGGCGGTGGTGGCTGGTGTGGCGCTGGTGGCGGTGGTGGCTGGTGTGGCGGTGGTGGCAGGTGTGGCGGTGGTGGCTGGTGTGGCGCGCTGGTGGCAGGTGTGCTGTGGTGGCAGGTGTGGCGGTGGTGGCTGGTGTGGCGGTGGTGGCAGGTGTGGCGGTGGCGGGTTGTGGTGACGCGGTGGCAGGTGTGGCGGTGGTGGCTGGTGCTGGCGGTGGTGTGGCGGGTGTGGCAGTGGTGGCTGGTGTAGCTTTGAGGTGGTGGCATGAGTGTGGTGGTGGTGGCAGGTGTGGCAGTGGTGGCTGGTGTGTGGCAGTGTGTGGGTGTGGCGGTGGTGGCTGGTGTGGCGGTGGTGGCTGGTGTGGCGGTGGTGTGGGTGTGGCAGTGGTGGCAGGTGTGTGGTGGTGGCAGGTGTGGTGTGGGGTGTGGCGCTGGTGTGGGTGTGTGCTGGTGTGGGTGTGTGGTGGCTGTGGTGTGGTGGCTGGTGTGTGGTGGTGGCTGGTGTGGCTGGTGTGGCAGGTGGTGGCAGGTGTGGCGGTGGTGGCTGGTGTGGCGGTGGCTGGTGTGTGGTGGTGTGGGTGTGGGCAGTGGCTGGTGTGGCGGTATTGGCAGGTGTGGTTGTGCTATATCCTGTATAGAAAGGTGTGGTGATAACAGGTAGACTGTGATGACGGGTGAACTGTGTGGGTGGTGACGGAGTGCTTAGACTGTGGCGGTGGTGACGGAGTAGACTGTGTGGTGATGACAGGTAGACTGTGTGGTGGTGACAGTGAACAGGTGTGATGGTGGGCAGGTAGACAGACCACAAGTGGGATGGAGTAGACCACAGGTGAGGGCAGTCATGGACCTACAGGTGAGGGACAGGGTAGACAGACCACAGGTGAGGGCAGGATAGACCAGACCTGGGTGTGAGGGCGGGTAGACAGACCACAGGCAGGGGGAACCGGTAGGCGGACCACAGACGAGGCAGGTAGACAGACCACAGACTTTGAGGACGGGTAGACAGACCACAGGCGAGGGACGGGTGTTAGACAGACCACAGGCAGGGACGGAGTGGAACCAGACCACAGGCGAGGGACAGGTAGACAGACCCAGGAGTTGAGGGCAGGTAGACAGACCACAGGTGAGGGACGGAGTAGACAGACCACAGGTGAGGGACAGGTAGACAGACCACAGGTGAGGACAGGTAGACAGACCACAGGTGAGGAGACGGGTAGACAGACCACAGGTGAGGGCAGATAGACCGGACCACAGGTGGGGCAGATGGGGCCGGACCACAGGTGGGGGCAGGTGGGGCGGACCACAGGTGAGGAGGCAGTGGGACCACAGGAAGGGGGCAGGTGGGGCAGACCACAGGTGAGGGACAGGTAGACAGACCACACAAGGTGAGGGACAGGTGAACAGACCACAGGTGAGGGACAGGTAGACAGACCACAGGTGAGGGACAGGTAGACAGACCACAGGTGAGGGGCAGGTAGACCGGACCACAGGTGAGGGCAGGTGAACCGGACCTGGGGTGAGAACGTGGACAGGACCCACAGGTGAGGCAGGTAGACGGACCTGGGCGTGAGAGGGGCCAGGTAGACCTTGGACCACAGGTGAAAGGGGACAGGTGGACTGATTTTGGGTGAGGGGACAGGTAGACGGACCACAGGCAGAGACACAGGTCCAAGCGGACCACGGAACTGAGGACAGGAGTAGACCGGACCACAGGAACGGGGGACAGGTAGACGGACCACAGGTGGACGGAGTAGACGGACCACAGGTGGGGGCAGGTGAGCCAGACCACAGGTGGGGCGGGTAGACAGACCACAAATTGAGGGCAGGTAGGAACTGGACCACAGGTGAGGGGCAGGTAGACGGACCACAGGTGAAGGGCAGATGAACGGCGGACCACAGGTGAGGGGCAGTGAACGGACCACAGGTGAGGGACAGGCCAGACGGACCGGTGAGGACAGGTAGACGGACCACAGGTGAGACAGGTGGAGCCGGATACAGGTGAGGCAGGTAGACCCGGACCACAGGTGAGGGGGCAGATGGACGGACCACAGGTGAGGGCAGGTAGACAGACCACAGGTGAGGGACAGGAGTAGACAGACCACAGGTGAGGGGACAGGTAGACGGACCACAGGTGAGGGACAGGTAGACGGATACAGGTGAGAGGACAGGTAGACCGGACCACAGGTGAAGGGCAGGGTAAGACGGACCACAGGTGAGGACAGGTGGACGGACCTGGGTGAGGACAGGTAGACAGACCACAGGTGAGGGGCAGGTGAATGATACAGGTGAGGGACGGGTAGACCAGACCACAGGTGTGAGGGACAGATGGACAGACCACAGGTGGGGGCAGGTAAGACAGGCCACAGGTGAGGGACAGGTAGACAGGCCACAGGTGAGGACAGGGTAGACAGGCCACAGGTGAGGGGCAGGTAGACCCAGGCCACAGGTGAGGGACGGGTAGACAGACCACAGGGTGAGGGACAGGTGTGGGGCCCTGTGGGTGAGGGACAGACAAATGGAATACAGGTGAGGGGACGGGTGGAGTGGAGGCCACAGGTGGGGGACCCCGGACCAGGCTGGTTGTGCTGGGGTCCGCCCTGTGGTCGTGGGGAGCATCACGTGGTTGCAAGCACCGACGGGACACTGGCGATGGAGGGGAGGCGCTTGTGGCCGGAGGGATGACTGTAGTGTAGTGTGGGGAGAAAGTGAACCTCGTCATTATTGAGTGGGCCATAGTGGGCAGAATAAGCTGCCCCACCCCTCCTCTCACCGCTCCCCTTTCCTCCTCCTCCCACCTGTACCAGTCACCTCCACCTCCACCTACCACCACCACCACCACCACCACCCTCCTCCTCCCCACCTCTCCTCCCTCCTCCTCCTCCTCCCTCCTCCTCCTCCTCCCTCCTCCTCCTCCTCCCTCCTCCTCCTACCTCCTGCCCTCCCTCCCTCCTGATCTCTTGCTCCTCTGACTGTTGACTGCCTACCAACCACCTCCTTCAGGCTCGTCTGCCTGGTTACAGTCAACTGCACCGCCCACACACCGCCCACTACGTAAGAATCTGTGCCAAGCGACAACCTTGGCCCAGAAATGGAGTGGACTGACCTTACAGGAGTAGCTCCAGAATCGGAGGATTTTCTCCAAGAACGATCCGGGACTGTTTCCTAAGTCAACATATAACCGAACCCACCCGGGGTAATAATATACTGGATTTATTTCTGTCAAACAGAGAAAACCTCATTAGTCATGTCGAAGTAGGGAACGAACTTGCTAACAGCGATCACAAAGAAATTAGATTCCTGTTAGAATTTCAGGGCAGACGGAAGGAAAATTCCGCTAAGTCCCAGATTTCAGTAAGGCAAACTTTGATAGTTTGAAGAGACAGCTGAGAGAAGGGGCATCACGCTTGGGGGTGAACTACGTGACCTCACATGAGGTGACCTCTCACAATGTACTCACAGAGGGAGACCTAACCTTACCGGGAGACCTGATATAACGAGATCTGAGGTTGCCGAGTTCCACAACAATTTAAATAATGAGTTACTTTATGCACAAAGGCGGAACATACCATACAGAAAACTCAGATCAAACAACAATGACCCTAAATGGATAAATAATTATTTAAAGAGTATTATTGGACAAAGGAAGGCTATAGGTAGCAGAATAAATCGTGGTGAAGTTTACCTCCGAGATTATGATAAGGTATTGGCCAGTAGGGTTAAAACCGAGATAAGAAAAGCAAAGAGGAATAATGAACTGAGGAGAGCAAGGGAGGCGAAGTCAAAGCCCAAGGGATTCTATCAAATGTATCAAACTAAAACACGAGAAAACATTGGACCAATACAGTCAGATACCGGAGAGCTAACTGATAACGACAGAGAAATGAGCAATAATCTGAATAAATATTTTTCAACAGTTTTCACCACCGAAAATTTAAACATGATACCCGAGGCACCGACTCTATACAGAGATAGTGAAGAAAATAAATTAAGCAAGATACTAGTGACTAGTAACGATGTTAGTAAGCAAAGAGACAAATTAAAGCCTAATACGTCGCCAAGTCCCGATGAGACATTTGCCAGAGTATCAAAGGAATGTAAGGAAGAGCTTAGTATGCCCTTAGCAAAGTTGTTTAACATGTCCTTAAAAACAGGTGTAGTACCAGAATCCTGGAGGATAGCGAATGTAATACCGATTTTCAAGAAGGGAGATAGATCACTACCCTCTGACTACCGCCCAATCGGTCGAACATCAATTGTAGGCAAATTACTGGAAGCAATCATTTCAAATTCTATTCGAAATCACCTGGAGAAGCACAAGATGATCAATGATTCCCAACATGGCTTCACAATTAATCTATTAACATTCTTTACATCTGTTTTTGAATCGGTGGACGAGGGGCACAATTATGATGTGGTATATCTCGACTTTAGCAAAGCCTTCGACAGAGTCCCCCACGAAAGACTAATAAGAAAAGTGTTAATGGAGATATTCTAAAATGGATTAGGGAGTGGTTATAGGACAGGAAACAGCGAGTGAGCATTAATGGCACTAAATCCCATTGGAGCAACGTCACAAGTGGAGTTCCCCAAGGCTCAGTACTCGGACCATTATTATTTAATATATACATAAACGACATAGATATCGGCGTAGACGGCAACATAAGTAAATTTGCTGATGACACTAAAATGGGGCGTGTAATTAAATCTGACGATGACTCCGCAAAACTACAGGAACATCTAAACAAATTTTTCGAATGGTTTGAAAAATGGCAGATGAAATTCAACGAGGACAAATGTAAAGTACTCAGTAAAGGAGATGTAAACAGGGAAACCATTTACCAGATGAACAACGATGCCATTGAGAAATCCGACTGCGGTAAAGATTTAGGAGGAATGATGAGTATGAATCTTAAGCCAAGTAAACAATGTGTATTTGTTCGAAACAAGGCTAATAGAGTACTTGGGTTCATACAAAGGAGTGTTACAAGACTAGCGAGGTCATCCTAAAACTATATCTTGCGCTTGTGAGACCTCACTTGGAATACGCAGTTCAATTCTGGTCACCGTATTACAGAATGGATATAGAATCATTGGAAAGAATTCAGAGGAGAATGACAAGACTAATCCCGGGCATAAGGAACCTTCAGTACAGAGACAGGTTAAAGCATCTTAATTAACACTCCCTCGAGAGACGTAGAGTGAGGGGCGATATGATCTAGGTGTATAAATGGAAGTCAGGGCTGAACAAAGGGGACATTACAAAGGTACTCAAACTATCCAACCGGGAGTTAACTTGAAACAATGGCTTTAAATTAGAAAAAATCAGATTTAGGTGCGAAATAGGTAAACATTGGTTTGGAAATAGAGTAGTGGACGAGTGGAACAAGTTACCAAACATCATCATTAACTCGAATACGCTGGATAGTTTCAAACATAGGTTGGTGGATATATGAGTGATAGGGGTTGGGTGTAAATGGGACTGCCCAGTATGGACCAATAGGCCCGCTGTAATTTCCTCCATTTTTATGTTCCTCCCACCACGCACCGCCCACCACGCACTGCCCAACGTGTACTGCCCACCATGCACCACCCACCGTGAACCACCCATCACCCACCATGAACCACCCACCGCCCACCATGTACTGCCCACCGTGAACCACCCACCCACCGCCCATTATCCACCAGCCAGCACCATCACCCGCCCATTTCAACTTTATTCTTACCATTGTTTGTGTTCATCTTCCTCCTCTTCTTCCTCTGTGTTTACGCTTCCCTGCCTTCACCCGTCAGTCGTGCTTACCAGTCAGTGTACCAGGACCCGTCAGTGTCTCAGTATAAAGCAACAATAAGGCAGCCTTGAGTCAGTGTCTCAGTATAAAGCAACAATAAGGCAGCCTTGGTCAGTCAGTGTACCAGGACCCGTCAGTGTCTCAGTATAAAAGCAACAATAAGGCAGCCTTGAGGTCAGTGTGCAGGACCCGTCAGTGTCTCAGTATAAAAGCAACAATAAGGCAGCCGAGTCAGTGTACCAGGACCCGTCAGTGTCTAGTGTAAAAACAATAATAAGGCAGCCTTGGGTCAGTGTGCCAGGACCCGTCAGTGTCTCAGTATAAAAGCAGCAATAAGGCAGCAATAGGGGTCAGTGTACCAGGACCCATCAGTGTCTCAGTATAAAGAGCAACAATAAAGGCGGCAGCAGGTCAGTCTTGGGACCCGTCAGTGTCTCAGTATAAAAGCAACAATAAGGCAGCCTTGAGGTCAGTGTGCAGGACCCGTCAGTGTCTCAGTATAAAGCAACAATAAGGGCAGGTCAGTGTACCAGGACCCGTCAGTGTCTCAGTATAAAGCAACAGGCAGCCTTGAGTCAGTGTACAGGACCGTCAGTGTCTCAGTATAAAGCAACAGTCTTGAGTCAGCCAGAACCGTTAAGGAAAATAACGGCAGAGCATCACCATTACGGGAATTATAGATGACGTCATCAGGAAACCTCTCCGTAACATTACCTTCAGCATAACTCTGCAGTGGTGTTGCATGTGTCTGACAGGCAGCATAACTCTACCAGTGAGTGTTTACATGTGTCCCCAGTACAGGCAGCATTAACTCTACCAGTGAGTGTTACATGTGTCCCCGGTACAGGCAGCAACTCTACCAGTGGAGTGTTACATGTGTCCCCGGTACAGGCAGCATAACTCTACAGTGAGTGTATGTGCCCCAGTACAACATAACTCTACCAGTGAGTGTTACATGTGTCCCCAGTACAGCATAACTCTACAGTGAGTGTTACATGTGTCCCCAGTACAGGCAGCATAACTCCACCAGTGGAGTGTACATGTGTGTCCCTACAGGCAGCATAACTCTACCAGTGAGTGTTATGTGTCCCCGGTACAGGCAGCAACTCTGCCAGTAGTGTCATGTGTCCCCAGTACAGGCAGCATACTCTTCCAGTGAGTGTTACATCTGTGCATAACTACCAGTAGTGTTACATGTGTTCCCCGGTACAGGCAGCATAACTCACCAGTGAGTGTTACATGTGTGTCCCCGGTACAGGCAGCATAACTCTACCAGTGAGTGTTATGTGTCCCCAGTACAGGCAGCATAACTCCACCAGTGAGTGTTACATGTGTCCCCAGTACAGGCAGCATAACTCTGCCAGTGAGTGTTACATGTGTCCCCATTACAGGCAGCATAACTCTACCAGTGAGTGTTACATGTGTCACATTAACTCTACCAGTGAGTGTTACATGTGTCCCGGTACAGGCAGCATAACTCTATGAGTGTTACATGTCCCGGTACAGGCAGCATAACTCACCAGTGAGTGTTACATGTGTCCCAGTACAGGCAGCATAACTCCACCAGTGAGTGTTACATGTCCCCGGTACAGGCAGCACTCTACCAGTGGGTGTTACATGTGTCCCCGGTACAGGCAGCATAACTCCTGGTGTGAGTGTTACATGTGTCCCAGTACAGGCAGGAGAGTACAGTACAGTACAGTATGTCTACCAGCGCTGTGTCATCAGGCTCATTGAAGGTTGACAACACAGTGGTTATCTGGAACGACGTTACCAAGACCAACGTGTTGTCTTGCCATTCAAGAGCGCCAAGCAATACGTAAC
>NW_024732638.1:0-14543 GCF_018991925.1 Homarus americanus
ATCGAACATATCTCTTGCTCCCGAATCAGTTTCCCCCCCCCCCTGAAAACCTGAATTCCCCCCCTGGGGGGAATTCCCCCCTGGTTGAGAACCCCTGATGTAACATTTAGTATCAACTGGAATAGTACAATAGCATGGTAGTAATAAGTACATCTCATAGTGTTACCACGGTTATCACTTCAATATTTATTTATTTTATTATTTATTATTTTTTATTTTATTTTTTATTTATTTATTTTTTATTATTATTTTGTTTATTTATTTATTTATACATACATATACACACATACACACACACACACACACACACATATACATACATATATATATATATATATATATATATATATATATATATATATATATATATATATATATATATATATATATATAATATATATATATATATATATATATATATATATATATATATATATATATATGTATATATACACACACATACACACACATACACATATACATATAAATTAGAGTGGAATTTAAAAACATAAGTATAATGGGGGAGCAGTACAACCTGGGTTGTACAGTAATAAGGTTGAACAAGAGGACAGAGCTTTCAGGATTATGTCTAGTTGGCAATTATGTTTATTGCAATGGTATTTACTTATTTATTTACATGATAATTTCCGATAAAACGAATTTGATGGTACAATAAAAGCAGGTACTGTAAATATAGTAAGTGTTACAAGAAGTATTAATACCTCGACAACAGATATTTCTTTAGAGATGATTTAAAGGAAGGGAGCGTAGTCTTTGCTCGGATGTGTGGGGGTAAGTTGTTCCACACCTTCACACCGTGATATTTTATGGAGGTCTGGGACTGAGAGGAGCGCATGGGGGGTGGTCTTAGTTGTATCTCTGATTATTCCGGAACTGGAAGTAATTATTGTCAAGCAAGTGATTGATAGACTTGTAAACAAAGAGGGCACAGCAGTAAGTGTTAATATCATCTGTCCCTTTTAAACACCTAGAGTGATTCTCTCAGATAAAGGGGTAGAATTTTAGAATCAACTGTTAACAACAATATGTCAACAATACGAAATCACGCAAACCTTCACAACCGCCTACCATCCATGCTCAAATGGGTTGGTCGAGCGTACAAATCGTAAATTTCTTGAGATTCTCTAACACGTGGTGAATCCGATGCGCAGTTCCTGGGAGGACTGTCTTCCACAAGTAGCAGCATCCATCAACTGATTTAACAATAGGTTTACAGGCAAATCGCCATACTTTGGTCAACTAGCAGGAACCCCACAACCTGTGTATAACGTGGATGACTATGCCAAGAAGGAAATCAATGTTTTTACAAGCACCCATGGGAAAGTACGAAAACATTTAGCAGCCTCACGAGCTGAAATGATCTGCGAGCAACTTAAAAACGCTAAGCCTGTAACTCTAGAAATAGGAGACGCAGTAATGATAAAAGCACCGGAAAGCATATCATAACTTTCGCCTAAATTCACAGGTCCATACCTGATTAAAGAGAAAGAACATGGAAACAAATTCCATGTAGTTGAGCCACCGACAAACGTCACAGACATGGTACATGTAGATAGAATGAAAAAAGTCAGCAGAGACATAGGACCCCTAATGTCTGTCAATTACACCCTACTTCTACTACGACTGTTGCTCAACACGACACAACAATAGACAGTATCTATCGTCAGAAACTACGATCAGCATACACAAAACATTAATTATCCTCGCCCCATTCAGGTATGGCTTGTATATCACTACTCCTATTGGCATGGAGCGCTGTAGCAACAGCCGCATCCCCAGCAGACATCATCAAACCTGGAGCTTTAGTTGCCCGACTGGGGAAAGTACTTGTAGTGGAAGACGTCGTAGCTGTC
Organism: Homarus americanus; assembly: GCF_018991925.1. NCBI lineage: Eukaryota > Metazoa > Arthropoda > Malacostraca > Decapoda > Nephropidae > Homarus > Homarus americanus. Next base: position 1,875 of record NW_024732638.1, read on the forward strand.
AAGTATCAACTCCATGGTTTAGTGCGCATGCAGGTGCACCTGAGGTCAATAGCCGTCTACATTGAAACAGCTGTACACACACTGCAAGATCTTGAACAACAGTCTACCATCTCTACAACCCTACGACAAACCATCCCACTGCAGAACGCCCGTATGGAGAGTCTACTCAAGAGCATAAGGCACTAGGAGGGAAAGCTACCTACATCTCCTGAAGACACTGGGGAAGACTGTACATTCTCATCGGCATCAAAAACGTGGTCTATTTATTTTTTTTGGTTTTATAAGTAGCACCCTGTTTAGTACGGCAACCGCAGAAGATGTAGCTAAACTAGGGAAACTGATGAACACAGTTTCAGAAGCGGTAATGAAACAGAATAGGGTCATTGCACAGTCCTACAAGGCAGTACAGGCTCTCAACGCTCAGATGACTGCGATTGTTGACGAAACTAATCAACTAACACATGTTGTCCATGGATTCACACGGTCAGTGCCTACACTAGAATGGGTATTCTGCTTTAATAATAATAATAATAATAATAATAATAATAATAATAATAATAATAATAATAATAATAATAATAATAATAAACGGTTTATTAATAGAGTTGCAGCCGGTGGCTGAAAATATTCAAACTTACATGTGAGTTTGATATAATGATATACGTTCAATACATTTACAGGGCTGTACAGTAGATAAATCAGGAGCTGTTTATTATTTCAACAATAGATGGGATGGTGCTATATCTATCAGTGCGGGCTCTTATGGGCTGAATTTTGTTGTAGTGGCGGACTGCGTGAGGTGGGAGGGGGACTGCCGGTGGCAGTAAGTGGCGATGATGAGGATGGTGCAATAGTCCACTACCAAACCCTGCTAGTGCGTGGTGGTAGAGGTCAGTGAGGGATGGCATTTTCAGGGTGGAGAGAGTGTTGTTGTAGCCGGAGAAGTCTGCACCAAGCATGATTCTGCAGGACCTATTCTGTACCTTCTCTATGCTGAAATTGTTGGGTAGAGTTGAGAGAAGACGACCAGGCTGGTGACGCATACATTAATTTGGGAAGTATAAATGCGTTGTGGATAGTCCTCAGCTCTGGCATGGGTGCCCCAAGTGCCCTGAGTCGTCGTATCATGTAGAGTCGGTACGAGGCTGCCCTGATTGTGTTGTTTACATGGGCCTTCACTATTAACATTCCTGGTTTTGATCTTCACTACAAACATTCATGGTGTTAATCTTCACTATAAACATTCGTGGTGTTAATCTTCACTACAAACATTCATGGTGTTGATCTTCACTATAAACATTCGTGGTGTTAATCTTCACTACAAACATTCATGGTGTTGATCTTCACTATAAACATTCATGGTGTTGATCTTCACTATAAACATTCATGGTGTTGATTTTCACTATTAACATTCATGGTGTTGATCCTCACTATAAACATTCATGGTGTTGATCTTCACTATAAACATTCATTGTGTTGATCCTCACTATAAACATTCATGATGTTGATCTTCACTATAAACATTCATGGTGTTGATTTTCACTATTAACATTCATGGTGTTGATCCTCACTATAAACATTCATGGTGTTGATCTTCACTATTAACATTCATGGTGTTGATCTTCACTATAAACATTCATGGTGTTGATCTTCACTATTAACATTCATGGTGTTGATCTTCACTATAAACATTCATGGTGTTGATCTTCACTACAAACATTCATGGTGTTGATTTTCACTACAAATATTCATGGTGTTGATCTTCACTACAAACATTCACGGTGTTGATCTTCACTATTAACATTAATGGTGTTAATCTTCACTACAAACATTCATGGTGTTGATCTTCACTGCAAACATTCATGGTGTTGATCCTCACTATAGCATTCATGGTGTTGATTTTCACTATTAACATTCATGGTGTTGATCTTCACTATAAACATTCATGGTGTTGATTTTCACTATTAACATTCATGGTGTTGATCCTCACTATAAACACTCATGGTGTTGATCTTCACTATAAACATTCATTGTGTTGATCTTCACTATAAACATTCATGGTGTTGATCTTCACTATTAACATTCATGGTGTTGATCTTCACTATAAACATTCATGGTGTTGATTTTCACTATTAACATTCATGGTGTTGATCCTCACTATAAACATTCATGGTGTTGATCTTCACTACAAACATTCATGGTGTTGATTTTCACTACAAATATTCATGGTGTTGATCTTCACTACAAACATTCACGGTGTTGATCTTCACTATTAACATTAATGGTGTTAATCTTCACTACAAACATTCATGGTGTTGATCTTCACTACAAACATTCATGGTGTTGATCCTCACTATAGCATTCATGGTGTTGATTTTCACTATTAACATTCATGGTGTTGATCTTCACTATAAATATTCATGGTGTTGATCTTCACTACAAACATTCACGGTGTTGATCTTCATTATTAACATTCATGGTGTTAATCTTCACTACAAACATTCATGGTGTTGATCTTCACTACAAACATTCATGGTGTTGATCCTCACTATAACATTCATGGTGTTGATTTTCACTATTAACATTCATGGTGTTGATCTTCACTATAAATATTCATGGTATTGATCTTCACTACAAACATTCATGGTGTTAATATTCACTACAAACATTCATGGTGTTGATCTTCACTATTAACATTCATGGTTTTGATCTTCACTACAAACATTCATGGTGGTGATCTTCACTACAAACATTCATGGTGTTGATCTTCACTACAAATATTCATGGTGTTGATCTTCACTACAAACTTTCATGGTGTTGATCTTCACTATTAACATTCATGGTGTTGATCTTCACTATTAACATTCATGGTGTTGATCTTCACTATTAACATTCATGGTGTCGATCTTCACTATCAACATTCATGTTGTTGATCCTTACTATCAACATCCATGGTGTTGATCTTCACTACACACATCATGGTGTTGACCTTCACTACAAACATTCATGGTGTTGATCTTCACTATCAACATTCATGGAGTTGATCTTCACTACACACATCATGGTGTTGACCTTCACTACAAACATTCATGGTGTTGATCTTCACTATCAACATTCATGGTGTTGATCTTCACTACACACATCATGGTGTTGATCTTCACTACAAACATTCATGGTGTTGATCTTCACTATCAACATTCATGGTGTTGATCTTCACTACACACATCATGGTGTTGATCTTCACTACACACATCATGGTGTTGATCTTCACTACACACATCATGGTGTTGACCTTCACTACAAACATTCATGGTGTTGATCTTCACTATCAACATTCATGGTGTTGATCTTCACTACACACATATGTGGCTTATATTTGCACATGTGTGTGTCAGGTTATGATAGACCTCTTACTACATAAAACTGAAGGAGAAAAGTCATCATTGAGGTCCATTTTGATGCTATGAAATACACTTATGTTTTTATCTGTATCTAAAAATGGAAGTGGATTCTAATAATCTCCCCAACCTTATCAAGTTCTGCGAAAGGAAAGGTATTCGCCTTTTCCAGAGCTCAAAAGAAATGAGGACCCTATGTAAAAAAGGGGAAAAGGGCCAAGAGATTGGCTCAGGGACATTCGGGGAGTGTTTTCGCGTGTCTGGTGATACAACAGATTATGTTGTTAAAATTTTTAAAGGAAAACATCCCTACTATAATATATATGAAGAGATTAAGCACTTAGGGAAGGTGCAAGGTATCCCAGGTACTCAAAAGCTCGTGGGAGCTTATTTGAAAAAAACACTTATTATGACTGAGTATGCAGGCCAATCGTTAAAACAATACATCAAAAAACATAACCTAGGTTTGGATAAACTAGAATCTATTATGTTACAACTGGCGAAAATCACAGAACAGATGATATCACGAGGGTTGGCTCACAACGATATCAAAACCAACAATGTCTGTATTTAAAGCAAAAAACACGACGTTAAAGTTACGTTAATTGATTTTGGACTGGGAACCAAACTCGGTGAATAGGTATATAAAAATCCCAAAACCCTGGAGTAAAAACGTCGCCTGTATTGGATGGCGCCAGAAGCCGTAAGGGGAGAGAAAGTTGGCGAAACATCCGATATATACAGTTTGGCAAAATTATTCAACGTAATCAAAGGTGAAAATAAACTACCAAAACAGATAAGAAAGTGGATTGCAGAGGCAGAAAATGAGGACCCTGATATGAGGCCCAGCTTGGATAGTTTAATTTCTCGTATAACAAAAAATCATAACACCCATGAAAAGGTTCCATCCCTAAAGAGAAAACATAAGCCAGAAAAGGACACACCCTCAAAAAAAATCTGTAAGTGAAGATATAAATAAATTAGAGAATTTAAATTAAAATTTGTTCTATATATCGTACCATTGAAAAGCAGGGTGGAAGGACTGGCTATTGAATGAATAGATTGTTTGAATCATTGTTTTATTTTTTTAACTGTAAATTTATCTCCAAAGATATTGAGTGTACTGTTTATAATATTAAATAAGCAACATTTATGGTTACCTGTACGAGTATAACTAATAATAAAATATGGTCAGGCTACTTTTATCTTATTTTCCATCAAACACTAATCAATCATTGTTGTGATCTACTTCTTGTTATAACACACTTTAATATTGTGTCGCTTATAAGTCAGTCATACTCCCATCATGTCCTCCTTTGTACAGATCAAGTCAAGGTTACATTCATCAGACCCTAAGATAAAGCCATTATCATGGAGGCTGATAAAACATTCTCATGGACCATATTATTCCTCACATTCATGCTTAGTTTTCCGGCAACCATTCTGAGGGACAATGCAGCCTGGAGGATTCTGATATCATTGTGAACCCCAGCCACCAAAACACACTCTGTACTACGTCATGATTATTTTATAAAGATGTAACGTATTATGTCAAATAATGTACAACTTGATTGATTAATTGTTTTGTGAATTCATTAACAAAACAATAACATCATTCCCTCGTCCTTATTGAGAAATGGAAGAATCAGAGCTCGATTGTTGAACTGCGAGGGTGATTGTTTGTGTGTGTGTGTGTGTGTGTGTGTGTGTGTGTGTGTGTGTCTAGGGAGGGAGGAAGGCAATGGCTGGACAGCGGACCCGTCGTCCAGTAAGGGTGGGTGGACTTTACAACATCCACCTAGACTGTAGTGAGAATTTTCGTCCAGGACTGTACGTATTTAGAATTTCCTTAGATTTTTCATTTTATTTAAAACTTCCTTGAAAGAACCAAATTGCCTTAGATTATGGAAATTCCCTTGAAGGTGTAAACTTTTTCTCTGGGTAGCACTCAGCTGCAAGGTTGCCCACTTAGATATTGCACTCATTACGAATTTCTCTGAGAGTCATTAGAAACCTCACATTTTCTTTACCCAATGCTCGACGTACTTGAAAATACTTGAAAGGTACTTGAATTTTTTCAAGTATATTTCAATTAGTACAATTGCTGTGCAAGTACAGACTACAGTATTGTGCAATTTAATGAGTATGTGTGAGGTAAAAGAAACAATGATTATATCAAGAGATCTTTAGACGTTGCAAATAATTTAGTGGAACTTGGATTACCGCTGGAAAGATATTCTCAAGACAAAACTGGCGATAATAGTGGATATGGTAAGAAATTATTAGGTATTTGTAAAAAATTACTCAATATGTATTTTTAATGGAAGAATTGGAGAGAACTTCTTGATAGGAAAAGAAACCACTGGTTGTTGATTATTTTGTTGACTCACCATCATTACATAATAAGATAATACACTTTAGAATTTTATACTTTGATCCCTTATTTTCAGATGTTCATTGTGGTATTCATGCAGAATTAACCTTTGAGATCACATTACAAGAGGATAAGGTAAATGTAAGTAATAAAAAAAGTGGATATATTGATCAACTGGGTAGGTAGACCCTGCTGCTATATGGCATTACGAAAATTGTGACCAAGTCCCAGGTTGCTGAGCTGACATTCTGCCTCATTTATACACAATTGCTGGGTCTCAATTGTTTCTCTTACTTTGACAACACAACAAACATATATCGTTTCTCACTATTGATCTTTTTTCTTTTCTTTTTTATTTGTTTATGGTTTATTATTATTATTATTATTATTATTATTATTATTATTATTATTATTATTATTATTATTATTATTATTATTATTACATTTTTCCCCCCAGGCCCCGATGTGGGTCAGTGACCTGTGCCCGGGTGGGCTAATCCCCATTAAAACAGAAAAAGAAAAAGTGGAACAAGAACAAAATAGAGGAATATACTAGTAATATGGGTAAAAAGTATATACACATAATTCTATAAAATATTGATTATATGTCTGTGGACGAGATAGATGACGAACTAAAAAAATACTTATGGAGTCAGAAGTGAGGACGTTCCCCAGAAGAGAAGGTAAGAAATTTGTCAAAAAGATTAACAGTGAAGCGTAATTGGTTATGACAAGCAACGTTGGGTTAGCAGAAAGGAATATCACAAAGTAAAACATAGACAACCAGATTAATAATTAATACAATTATAAAGACGTGATAGAAAACCAGTGGGCCATATAAGGGTGAACTTCAATAAGTTAAAGCGAAATAAAAATGCTAGGTTGAATGAACTCAAACTAAAGACCCAAAAGTGTATTGGCAAACTCTACAGGGTGTTAAAAAAAAGATATTCCAATAATGACAAACGAATTCTTGACTCATTTCAAAAGGCTGGCTGAGGAAGGAGACTATGTAGATGAATCCAGGTTGGATATTGTCACAGATGTGAGTGTGGATAATATATTAAATGTCAACATTATAGTAGATGAAACAATTAAATACACAGACAATCTTAAAAACAGTAAATCTCCGAGTATTGAGTAAACAATGAATATATAAGAGTACTAAACAGCTGTTAAGTCCACTATACATAAAGCTATTGAACAAAGTGTTTGATACTGGAGAGTTACTGGAGGAGTGGCTTATAGATCTCATAGTACTGTATTAGCCCCTGTCTAATTGACAGTAGTACTTTTATAAATATGGGTTGTATACATTAGGTTTATATAATTACATCAACCACAGTAGTTTTCCTTGAGCTGTGAGCTATCATGCACAGACCATGTGATTGTGATGGGTATTTTCCACTCTCAAGTCGTGTCTCTAAAGATGCTAGGTCAGCTATTAGAAGCCGGCTCTCCCTCAGTTATCACTCACCCCTCACGATAGATGGACGTGTGACATAAAGCTTATTATTGATAAGTTCCGTCCCTCACTAACACTTACAGCTCATAGTGTTAATTACGGGGATATCCCCGTTGACTGTGCATAGTTTATTCTTCTAAATAAATGGAGAAAAGACCATTTGGGTTTACAAACTTAACCCATAAACTTTTTATATGTGACTACGAAGTTACCGCTCATCAGCAAACCTCAGGTAACCGGAAGTAGTAACAATTCCATATATAAAAATAAGGTGATGTAATGGACGTAAATAATTATAGAGGTATAACTTTTAAGTTGTGTAGTATAATTAGTTACACCCTTGTTAAACGATAGATTAACGCAATTCTGTGAAGCTAATAATGATATTAAAAAATTACAGGCGGGTTTTCGACTAGGATATGCTACAATTGATCATGTATTTGTATTAGAAAATGTAATCGACTTAATTTGATACAAAATAAAAGGTTATTTTGTTTGTATATTGACCAAAGGAAGGCCTTTGACCTTGTTTGGAGGGATGGCTTATGGCATAAACTGATAGAACCGGGGATTAATGATAAATTTATAAATGTCTTAATTAGTATGAGTAGAAATATAAAATCTTGTATTTTTCATAATCAAGAGACTTTTGAGTCTTTTATGAGTTGTAGGGGAGTTAGGCAAGGAGAAAACCTTTCACCCATTCAATTTTCACTATGTTAATGATCTTGAAGAGCTCTTGCTTGAAAGAAATTGTAAATATTTAAGTTTTAATGAAGAATGGTTAGATATGATGTTGAAATATCTGGTATTAATGTATACAGATGACACTTATTCTGGCCAGTAGTGAGAAAGGTATTGTGAATGATCTTAAGGATATGGTGGAATATTGTAAAGAATAGAAGTTAGATAGAAACAATATTAAAGGTTGTGGTGCTTAGGAAAAAAAATGTGCAACTGAAAGATATGGTTTTAGGTTGTTGAATTATAATGGAATATCAATGTCATGGTTTTGGGTAAATCGGTGGTAGTATGAGTGGATTATATGATATAAAGATAATAATATGTCGTATTCTTATTTCTTATCGTAGAGTTCGATACCTTCACATTGATTACTTACAGGAGATTATGGCGTATCTACGTAGAAGTTCACTCCACCACTCGACATATCATGATTTATACTTGATAAATGATGATTTAATGAATTCCATTAATTTCCAACATCCATCTAAGTTACTGGTTATACTTTGTCATAACCAATCAGTCATTACCTTTAGCAATAATAAGATAGGATCACAGATACGGGCAGATAATTGCACTTACATTTATTTGTCAAGCTTCCATACAATGATTTACAATTTGCATGGATATACGAGTCACTCACGTTCACGCTGTAATAAAATTAATCTTCGAAAATAAAATTTTCAACTTGGGGACACATGTGATTACTCTACTATGAGTATGACTTAACAGAGCCTTAATTCTTCAAGTGATACATTTACTGCCAGCCTGGATTGCTTTTGTTACAACCAGGCTTCATCACAAGAACTTCTTTCCACGGCCATAACAACAAAAAGTACTCATGGGTTACCACACACATAGTCTCGCGTCACTGACAGTCACTGTAGACGGTTGTCGCGGCAAGGAGAACTGGTAAGGCTGACTTGAATTAACCATTTAGATGCAATAGACCAGCCTGGCTTGCTTTTGTCGCAACCAGGCTTCCACACGTGATATTTCCACGGGGATAACAAACCTAGGTTAACACACTTAGTCTCGTGTCGATCACGGTCACTGTAGACGGGTATCGTGCAGGAGAACTCTGTAAGCGTGAATTAATTAACCATTTACTGTGGGTTTGATAGGCCAGCCTGGAATGCTCTTGTTGCAACCAGGCATCCACACGTGATATTTCCACGGGGATAACATTCTAGGTTAACACACTTAATCTCCTGCCACCTCTCCTTCATCCCCTTCTTCCTCTATCCTGCCCCATCGCTTCTCCTTCTGCCCTTCCTCTGTTCCTCCTTACTTCTTCTGCGCGCCTTTGTTTCCTCCTTCTCATTTCGCACCTCCTTCCCCCATCCTCTCTTCCTCCTTCATCCATCCTCTCTTTCTTCCTCTTCTCTCTCCTGTCACACCAACTTCCGGGTTATTACAGGCGGTGCATTGGTACAGCCGCTATGGTCTAGATAACAGCGTGATACAGTGTCAACATGCAGCAGCTGTGTGTGTGTGTGTGTGGACGTACATGAATGTATATATCCCTAACTCCTTATACCATCCTTCTCACACACACACACACACACACACACACACACACTCAAATCCCTCTCTCTTTCTCTCTCATTTTTTCCTCTGTCTCTGTCTATCTATCTGTACGCACCTTTCTCTTTATCAATTAACACCACTTTCCTTCACTACGCTGTATAACCTTTTGATAACCTTTCTCCTTTAAGTGTTTGAGAGGCCAGAGGTTAAACTGGTACACGTCACCACATTTTTTTATTTTTTATTATTTATTGGGCACTCCTCTACATCCTTGTGTAAGGTGAAGCGCAGAAGCGTTTATAGCGCCTTTATGTACCTGGCAGATCCCCCTCTGACCTTCACCTCTCACCTTTGCCCTATGACTTATACGATAGTTATATTTGGATATTTTTGTGATTGGATGAGTTTTTGTGTGTGTGTGTGTGTAAGAGTTTAAGACATCCAGACATCCAGACAGACAGACAGACAGAAACGGACACATGGACACATATACTGTACATAAAGAAACACACACGCGTATACAAAAATATAAATGTGCAGACAGACAGACAGGCAGACACACACACACACACATATACAGTACACAAAAACACAAATACGAAAAACCCAAAGCAAATACAAACAGACAAAAATACAAACAGAAACACAAAGACAAAGAAGGATATAATAATATACATACACAAATCAACAAATACAAACAGCCACACGAACAGACAGGGCAACATAATTCAAAGATTAGTTTCCTTGGAGGATATTTAACGATAATGAGAGAGAGAGAGAGAGAGAGAGAGAGAGAGAGAGAGAGAGAGAGAGAGAGAGAGAGAGAGATACAATAGTCCCGGCTGGTGTAAGAGAGGGTTGTATCAGTCTCAGCTGGCGCAGAAGTGTGATTAGTCAATCTCAGATGGTGTAGGTGTGAGGTAATTCAGCCCCAGCTGGCTTTGAGATGAGACACATCAGACCCAACTGGCTTAGAGGTGAGACAATCAGTCCCAGTTGGCTTTGAGATGAGACATATCATCCTCAGCTGGCTTAGTGGTGGCACACATTAGACCCAGCTAGCTTAGAGGTAAAAAAACAGTAGGTCCATCTGGCTTAGAGGTGAGACACATCATTTTCAGCTGGCTTTGAGGTGAGACACATCATTCTCAGTTGGCTTAAAGGTAAGAAACATCATTCTCAGATGACTTAGAGGTAGGACACATCATTCTCAGCTGGCTTAGAGATAAGACACATCATTCTCAGCTGGCTTAGAGGTGAGACACATCATTTTCAGTTGGCTTAGAGATAAGACACATCATTCTCAGCTGGCTTAGAGATAAGACACATCATTCTCAGCTGGCTTAGAGATAAGACACATCATTCTCAGCTGGCTTAGAGATAAGACACATCATTCTCAGCTGGCTTAGAGATAAGACACATCATTTTCAGTTGGCTTAGAGATAAGACACATCATTCTCAGCAGGCTTAGAGATAAGACACATCATTCTCAGCTGGCTTAGAGATAAGACACATCATTCTCAGCAGGCTTAGAGATAGGACACATCATTCTCAGCTGGCTTAGAGGTGAGACACATTAGACCCAGCTGGAATCATCGGACTTGGACCTAAATGACACCCACGAAGCTCGGAATGATTCCAGTCCTTACGTAGAATTCTAAGGAGCAGCATGTGGAGGTCTCAGCCTGCATCAGCGGCTCTCGTTTACTGTATATTGCTCTTCCAAATCTTTCTGGCTTAATGGAGCTCTAAAGACCACCATAAACATCCATGGTCCTCTCATCTTTAATCCAAACATTCTTTGTGTTGATCTTCACAAAAAAAACATTCATAGTGTTGATCTTCACTATAAACATTCATGGTGTTGATCTTCACTATAAACATTCATGGTGTTGATATTTACTATAAACATTCATGGTGTTGATCTTCACTATAAACATTCATGGTGTTGATATTTACTATAAACATTCATGGTGTTGATCTTCACTATAAACATTCATGGTGTTGATCTTCACTATAAACATTCATGGTGTTGATCTTCACTATAAACATTCATGGTGTTTACGGGGAATAGCCCACCCGGGCACAGGTCATCGACCCACAACGGGCCCTAGGGGGCGACAAAAAGAATAAAAAGAAATTTAAAATTGAAGAGAAAAAAGACAATATTACACCACGGAGATGCTGGAAAACCAGCTTTTTTTAGTGAGACAGATACTATGAGTATGGAAACAGGCGAAGGCAGAGCATTCCACAGTTTGGCTAGAGCTACGTGTGGTGGACATTGCTGTTCTAATGAGTAACTTTTACTTGTAGAATCACTACCTAATATAGTCACCACATAGTCTACTTTGTCTAATGACTTGGTCTATCTCACAAAAAAAGGTTAATGAGCCTACTGTGGATGACACCCCTATTCAATCTCAATGGACTTGACAACTGGAGCGTACCAAATCATCTTTGGACGTCATTAATCACCAGTTTCCACAATTCTACATGGATACAACCACCACACCTTCTCCTATTGCTCCCCCTGCACATAGTGATGGGAGTAGAAGGAAGAGAGGTCTTCTAAATTTCTTGGGTTACGTTCATAAATCATTGTACGGGGTAGCCCAGTTGCAGAAACAGATTAATGTACTTAAGTAAAAGGCAGACCAGAATTCCGCTAGATGGAATTAAGAAGATTGTAAGCCTGTTGATAATAAGGTTAACCTGAACTCACTTACTCACAATACCTTGCAAGAGCAATTCATCATAACCAATATGTAAGACTCTCTGTCAAGTCAAGTAGAATATTATTGTAATTATTTTATCTCATTAGTTACCAACCTTAACTTGTTGAACAGGGGGATTGTTACTCCCGCTTTGTTGCCTTTCAGTGAATTAGCTCGGGTTGCAGGTATTGCCACTGATCTTCTCAAACTTAAGCCTGCTGTTCCTGTGGCTAGGTTGAAAAATTATTCCAGTTTTCTCTGTTTCCGTCACACCCGATCAAATTATGTTGTATCTGCCATTCGTGGATAAACATGAGTTCCGGAAATTTGATATTACAGCCTTCCCTAGTATAGAGAATTGTCAAGCTGAATCATAACTAACGTTTCCACATCTATCCTGCTGTCTAGAGATAGATCCCTCATGGCGACTCCATCTCTGTCAGC
>NW_024732639.1:0-11204 GCF_018991925.1 Homarus americanus
TGTACCATCATAAAATTAAGATATTATTTTTACTAGAACATAGGTATTGTGTCGGAAAAAGTGGAGTTTGGGGATCGGGCCAGTTTCTATTGGAATTAATCCAATATGTTCTGTTGTTCACTTAGCGCGGTTTTCACTTAACACGGTACCCTGTGGGTTTTATTGACTGCGTTAAGCGGGTACTACTGTATATATATATATATATATATATATATATATATATATATATATATATATATATATATATATATATATATATATATATATATATATATATATATATATATATATATATATAAATATATATATATATATATATATATATATATATATATATATATATATATATATATATATATATATATATATATATATTTTGTTACGCCGTCTCTTAATTTACTTAAATATCCAGGTTCTAGGCGTAACCAAACAAGAAAAAGTGAAGTAAATTAAAAGGGAATAAAAATAAATAAAGTAAACCTTTAAGAATTTAATTAACACAATAAAGAGCCTCGTAGGCTGTCAACAAATTGATTCACCATCGAAACTTTTAAGACACAAATGATACTAAACATCGAAACCTCACGAGACTAAAAATAAAGCATTGGATTACGTTAACACTGCATAAACATATAAAAACTAACACTGAAATTAGTTAACGTGAAACAACACTGAATTACTGAAATGTAACGAAGCAAATACTGATGGACATAAATAGGTACTCGCATAGATATACCACATTGGTGGCGACAGGAACAACACAAATAAATTAAGTATAAGTAACAGGTGACGAGTGTCACTCAAAGGATGTGAACTGTATGTCAAGAGGACTGAACTAACTCCGTCAGTTGGTGGGTCCTATACGTATATAAGGTCGGCTCCCGCCACGCGACCCGCCGGTGGGTCGTTTAACGATGCAGATGGTCGTTAGAGAACAAAGAATGCTGGTTACAATACTAAATAAAGAAACAAGATGGGCTTGAACAAATAATGACAGTTAAAACCTTAACAGCACAGGGTAAGGTGACTAGAATATATAATAGTAAATTTAACACATCATTACAGGAATAATATGGAACATGGGAGCATGTTATATATAAAAAAAAAGAAAAAATACGACACGGTCGTAACACTTCCCCCCATAAAATAAAATTTTGCTTGCACAAATTTTGATATGACAAGTGTTCCGACACCTTGAAGTCCAACAAAAAAAATTACCCTTCTTCAACAAATCAGTAAGGGGTAGTGCCAACTCGGCAAAAATACAAATATATCTGGTAATAACCCACACAACCCAAAAATCTGCGTACTTGTCGTTTGTTACATGGAACAGGCCTCTAAGAAATAGTGTCACACCTTGTTGTGGGAGGAGCAAGTTTCCAACCCAATTACATGTCTCAGATACAAAAGTTAGGCAAACAAATTCTGACTTAGCAAAGTTTATAACAAACAAGTCCTACATTTCCTAACTCAGTGAAGAGAGCGTCTAGCTGACATACTGTAAATGGTCTAACCAAGTGTCAGAAAAAAAAATTACATCTAAATATACTACACAACCAAGCCAATTGGCCGTGACATCAGCCTTTGTAAGGTAGCAGGGGCATTGCAAAGCCCAAAAGGAATAACATTAAATTTATAGTTCTTACCTAATGTCACAAAACTGGATATGTTTTTAACACAACCGGTCAAGTACTTGCCAAAACCCTCGAAGGCAATCAATCTTAGAGAGGAACTTAGCGTTCCCGATTGCTTCGATGCAGTCGTCGACTCTTGGTAGAGGGAAGCTGTCCTTGTTGGTGACGGCGTTGACCGTGAGGAAGTCAATGCAGAATCGAAGAGTGCCGTCCTTCTTTGGTACTAGAGTGACTGGTGAGCACCACTCGCTGGTAGGGAGCCTGCTTGATAGGCTTAGCAGAACCAACAACAACATCATGCACCACGGCAGTGGTACAGCCAGGCTGGTCTTGGAAGACAAGAGGATGTTGTTGGATGGCGGTCAGCACGTCAGCTCTCTGGTGTCCCGGTAGACGATGTAGCTTCCCCTGCAATTCCACGGAGTTGAGCTGCCAAACCCTGACTGATGACAGGGCGAGTGGACTTGCCCCTTTTCTTTCCTCTTCTTTCTCACCGTCTACCAAGAAAGTGTCAACGGCACACACGGGAACTGGATCGTCAGCAACAAATGGGGGTGCTGGGCGTGTGTGGTACAGCTTGATGGTGTTGACGTGACACAAGCACTGTAGTCGGCGCCTGTCAGGGGTAGAGATAGTATAATTCGTGGGGCTTACCTTCTTCACCACTCTATATGGCCCACTGAACTTCGCATGGAGCGGCTGTCCATGTCTCGGCAAGAGATTGAGTACTTGATCTATCTGGAACTCTGTGTCTGGCATGCAAGTCGTACCATGTCTTGGTCTTGGACTGCGACTGCTGTAAATGGTCTGCGGCAAGGCTCCAACAACTTAGAAGCTCCTCTTTAACATCTCCAACTAAACTTAATACATTAACGCTCTCTTCACTACTACCTAACAATCTATCTCTAGCTATGTGCAAAGGACCTCTTACTGGATGAGCGAACAGTAGAAGCAAGAGAAACAAAATGGATGATATTAGGGCCCTAGCAGCAACTTTCCTAAGAGGTACAGCATGCAAGTACCTAGTGGAGGCATGAATGACTGTAAATAAATATTTAAACCCACTAGAAGTTTTAGGCAGAGGGCCTACAATGTCACACTGTACTGTTGTAAAGGGCTCAGGTACGTGAGGTACTCTTACAAGTGGAAAAGGTGGAATAGCCTGATTGGCTTTGCCTACCTCTTGACAAAAATGACAGTACTTACAATATTTAGTGACATCTCTCCTCATACCTGGCCAATAGAACTTTCTGGCCAGCCTGTTGAACGTCTTTCGGACACCTTGATGTCCAGAAAAGCGACCGTCATGGGCCAGAGCTAGAACATGTTGTCTGTAAGTGTGTGGGATAACTATTTGAGTGACAGACGCCCAGTCCGCGTCTTCCTCTGACATAGTCGGTGGGAGCCAGCGGCGGCACAAAACACCGTCTTGACTGAAATATCTCGTGGTAGGGCCTGAATCAAACAAGAGCCGCAGTGAATCGTCTTGCTCTTGCGCAGCTATTAAAGCAACTCTCCCGGTCACAGCATTAACTGCGGAAGAAATGTCTTGGGAAGCAATTGGGTTAGCAAAAAGTCCTTCTAAGGAAAGTGAATCGTCTACAACAGGAGTCGCATTATGATCCTTAGTCATTGACATAGAACGAGTCACAGCACACAAAGGGGAAACACCGGGCATATCATCTTCAAGTTGTTGCAGCTCTGCGGTAGATTCTGGTTTTTCCCGCAGCACAGGAGGTGGGGTTACGTTCCCCATTTGACCTCCCGCCAAATCGTTACCGAGTATGAGGTCCACTCCAGCAACAGGAAGCTCGTGCACGAAGGCTACGTTAGCTATCCCTGAAAAACAAGAAGACTTGACACGTACTAAAATCAAAGGAGCTACACCTTGACCCCAAAGGGATCCCAAAACGACGTATTTGTCGGTCTTCCTCGCCGCAACAACACTCTCTTTGATGAGAGTTTGGAGACAACCCGAGTCTCTCAAAATAGTGACTGGCGTTTCGACACCATCAACTTCTACCGTGCCTTGTGACAAAAAGGGACTAAAGGTACCAACGTCTGGGTCCTTCGCAAAACTCTCCTGGAAAAGATCAAAGTCTCGTGAGGCGAGAACTGAAACTGCACTCTCTCGTACTACACCTTTTGTGAAAACCAACCCAATTGGCATGCTGTCAGCCTTACTCAAATCAGCCATCACTTCGACTGGTGACGTATTAGTCTCTTCAGTCACAATCATAGCTGGTTTGCCCGTATTTAGCTGCAGCCTTGTCCAACAATCCTCTGCCTTGTGACCTGGCTTTCCACAGTGACTACAAGGGTATGTAGAAAATTTGGATGCCCCATTAGGTGGCGAACGCGTCCAGCTCCTCCTGTCACGCACAAAATTACTATTATTAGTATTCCCTTGTCTCGCTCTGTGGAGAGAGGGATTAAAAGTCCTTTGAACCTGTGGGGGAATAACATCTTTGTTAGTCCTACCATGCCTCAAAACATATCCATCAGCATGCTTAGCAGCCTCTTCAATAGTACTAAATTCCCTATCTAATAAGTATAAGGTAACCTCTTCGTCGATGGTTCTCAAAAATTCCTCTGTGAGCATTAACTCAATCAGGGAGTCAAAATCACTCACTTCCTTGGAGTGTAACCACTTTGAGAATCCCTCTCTTTTACTCCTAGCAAATTCAAGGTGGGTCTGCTCTGCCTTCTTACGGAGGCCACGGAAGCGTTGTCTGTACGCTTCAGGAACAAGGGCATAAGCCTTTAAAACTTCCTCCTTAATACACAAGTAATCCTTAGCGTCACTGTCTGTAAGAGACGAAAAAACACACAGAGCCTTACCTGTAAACGCCTGCTGAAGCAAAATGGGCCAAAACTCTATAGGCCACTTTAAAGTAGTAGCAAGTCTCTCGAAAGCAATGAAAAACTCATCAACTGTTTCCTCTGAAAACGTGGGCATTAGCCTAGCAGCACGTGCTGGATCAAAATGAGGAAAACTAGATCTAGGGGTGAGGCCATCGGTGCTAGAAGGGTTACTCTGACCGAGCTGTATACGCAGCCGCAAGTTTTCTGAATCGGATTCTTTCGCTTTAGCTTCAGCTTCCGCCTGACGTATTCCAACCTCTTTCGCCTTAGCTTCAGCCTCTTTCGCCTTAGCTTCAGCCTCCGCCTGACGTATTCCAACTCTTCTCGCTATAGCTTCGGCCTCTTTCAATTTTATTTGTGACTCGAGAAGGCGTAATTCATCAGTCACTGACCGTGACTCAACTACGTTAACTTGACTAGCTTCACCGTGGTCTTCTCTTAAACTAATATCAACACTATCTCCTAACAGCTGACTACTTACCGCGTTCAACAATTTTACCTTACTGGCGCTGCTAGAAATTTCCATACCATAATACCCGCAAATTAATCTTAATTCATGTGCACTTAATTTTGAAATTTCCTCAACGGAGGGACTACCTGATATAAATGCAGCCACATCAGCTTGGGTAATGATAACCATGATGGCTAGTTAATAAAAAAATATATATATAAAACAAAAAAATATCGCAAGTGTCAAAAGGTCGTTAGTGAATCCTGGCAAGGTCGCCAAAACTGTTACGCCGTCTCTTAATTTACTTAAATATCCAGGTTCTAGGCGTAACCAAACAAAAAGTGAAGTAAATTAAAAGAGAATAAAAATAAATAAAGTAAACCTTTAAGAATTTAATTGATTAAATATTAACACAATAAAGAGCCTCGTAGGCTGTCACAACAAATTGATTCACCATCGAAACTTTTAAGACACAAATGATACAAAACATCGAAAGAATAAAAATAAAGCATAAACATATAAAAACTATCACTGAAATTAACTAACGTAAAACAACACTGAATTACTTGAATACAACTAAGCAAATACTGATGGACACAAACAGAGACATAAATAGGTACTCACATAGATATACCACATTGGTGGCGACAGGAACAACACAAATAAATTAAATCAAGTAACAAGTGTTACTCAAAGGTTGTGGACTGTATGACAAGAAGACTGAACTGACTCAAGTCAGTTGGTGGGTCCTATATATAAGGTCGGCTCCCGCCACGCGACCCGCCGATGGGTCGTTTAACGATGCAGATGGTCGTTAGAGAACAAAGAATGCTGGTTACAATACTTATGTTTTTCAATTCCACTGTAATATATATATATATATATATATATATATATATATATATATATATATATATATATATATATATATATATATATATATATATATATATATATATATATATATATATACATACATATACATATACACACCTAGACCCCGACTTACGACGGGGTTAGGGACCCAAATCCAGGTCGTAAGTCCGACATAGATAAAAAAAAAAATTAATAGAAAATCTACAATGAAATACAGTACAGTAAAAGTAATGAATAATGATGAATGGATACAGTACAGTGAAAGTAATAAATAATAAGGAATGGATACAGTGTGACTGAGCACTTAACCTTTAATGTAGTCAGCTGAATGCACATGGGGCCCCCATAATTTTCTAATTATACATGGAGACTACATTAACTGGAAACGTTTCAGTATAGAAAATGCGTGTGTCATTTAAAAAAAATTTATTTTTTTATTTATTTTTTTATTTATTTATTTTTTTTTTATCTATATCTGAGACGGTCGTAAGTCCACGTAGTCGTAAGTCGGGGTCTAGGTGTATATATATATATATATATATATATATATATATATATATATATATATATATATATATATATATATATATATATATATATATATATATATATATATATATATATATACACACACACACACACACAGTTGTACCCCACTTAACGCGGTCAATAAAACCCAGAGGGTACCGTGTTAAGTGAAAACCGCGTTAAGTGGACAACAGAACATATGGGATTAATTCCAATAGAAACTGGCCCATCCCCAAACTCCACTTTTTCCCACACAATACCTATGTTCTAGTAAAAATAACATCTTAATTTTATGATGGTACATGCACACAATTAATACTTAAGAGAAATAGAGAAATACAGTCGCCAAGTTAATGTCCATTCAAATAATGGTCCCTTGGTTAAAGAACACAATTCGTTCCAGAACGTCATTCGTTAACCGAAAATTTCGTTAAATGAAACCATTGTTTCAATGGGATTTTGGGTAATTGGTTCCAGCTCACCGAAATTTACATACAAAGAAAAAAAAAGAAATTGCAGTAAAGTACACTTACTTTGAGGTGTGTATGTAGAAGGTTCCTGGTTGATGATGGGAATTAGAAGTGGGGGTGGAGGAGAAAGGAGAAGAGAAGGAAGTGGGGGTGGAAGAGAAATCACCCCATGCTTGATGCCGTCATTTCACCCATAAAATTTTTAAGTTCACTAGGTGTAATTCATGATTATTTTCTTTAAATTAACACTGCACTGCACTATATATTGTCAATACAGGTAGTTCTGCTATAACGCGATAATTGTCTTCTTGTAAAATATCGTGTTATAGAAAATCGCGTAATAGAAATAACAGGGCTTATGGAGAAAATAGGGTTAGGTGCAGATTACTCCAAATCGAAAAAAAATTTCGTAGTTAGCCTAACACAAAGGATAGCACAGTCTAAATAAATGTTACATTCATATCTAATAATGAAATCATACAGTAAATGTTACACTTTACCTTGAAAAAATATGAATTTAACTTGATGGGGGAGAAGGTTAATGTTGAGGTTGAGGAGTCATGCAGACAGGATTTGACAATTGTCATCGTCATCATCATCATCATCAGTATCATCATCATCAGGTGCAGTTTTGGTTGCATGGGAGGGAAGAAAAAAACGTCTAATTCCAGAAGTGGATGGCTGTGGTTCAGTGTCTTCAGTCTGCTTCTTGGGGGTTGACTTAAAAAAGACGTCTAATGTTTGCTGTTTTGCCGTCTTTCTTCTTTCACAAAGAAGCTGTTCATAAGGTGCCAAAAAAGATTTAACACCACGAACTGCAATCCTGCTCCTCTCTGCATTGTCTTCCAAGCGCTGCAACTGCGTATCAACTTCCCTCAGGATAGAAGATAAAACAGAAGTGGGAAGCTCTCGTGGTTTTGCATCCTGGACTTCTTCATCTTCGGCATCTTCTATTTTCCCAGAATCAACAAGTTGTTGTAGATCTTCTGTAGAGAGGTCTTCACAGTGGGACTCGAGCAGTTCTTCAACATCAGCGCTTTCCACTTCAGCAAAGCCAACTTGCTTTGCAAGAGAAACACAATTTTCTGTAATTTTTGGGAGCTCCTCTGATGCATCAAAGCCTGTAAAATCATGAATTAAATCTGGGAGAAGCTTCCGCCAAACTCCACTCAAGCAGTCCTTACTTACTTCACCCCAGGCCTCCACAATGATGTCAATTGCATGCTTGATGTTGAATTTTTTCCAAAACTGAAGAACACTGGCCTTATCATTTCCTTCCTCAGTAGCTTCAATAAGTTTCTTAAATGTACGCCTCAAATAATAGGCTTTGAAGGCTGCTATTACTCCTTGGTCCATTGGTTGAAGGAGAGATGTTGTATTTGGAGGTAGAAAGAGCACTTTGATATTGTCAGAAAGCTCAGCAACAGTGGGAGGGTGGCTTGGCGCATTATCTAAAATGAGGAGAATCTTAAAATCTATATTCTTCTTCTTGCAATATTTTTTAAACACATTTTCAAAAACATCCACAAGAAGGTCAGAAAAAATTTGTCCCGTCATCCAACCTTTTTTGCTTGACCTAAAGTGAATACCTAGAGTAGACTTTATGTAACCCTTTAAAGCTCGCGGGTTGACAGAGTGATACACCAACACAGGCTTAAGCTTTAAGTCTCCACTAGCATTTGCACCCAACAACACTGTCACACGGTCCTTCGCAGCCTTAAAGCCTGGAGCATGTGCTTCATTCTTGGAAATGTAAGTTCTTGTTGGCATGCGCTTCCAGTATAAACCTGTTTCATCCAAATTAAAAATTTGGTCTAAGGTGTAGCCTTCTTCCTGAATCAATTTCTTTACAGTGGGAGGAAATGCCCGGGCACTTGCTTCGTCGGCACTTGCGGCTTCACCACATAACTTTACATTATGAAAAGCATAGCGGTTCTTAAAACCAGAAAACCATCCACTACTAGCACTAAAGGCAACCACATCATCAGGATTTTCAGCTTTTTTCTTTAGGTCCTCATATACTGTATTGACAAGGCTTTCTCTTTAATGGTGAGGAAGCTGGTCCCAGATCGCTTTTTCGTTTGATCTTCTATCCAAACACTTAGAAGCCATTCCATCTCCTCAAGTTCCTTTGGCCGTGATCTTACACTTTTGCTAGCTCTCTTGGTTTTTCCAGCAACACAGCTTGCTTTAATCTTTGCTGCATTGGCTCTAATGGTGCGCAAAGTAGACTCCTTTATTCCCGTTGCACGCACAATATCACATGTTCTTTCCTTATTTTCAAAACGCTTGACAACATCAAGCTTGCCTTCAAGTGTTATAGCCTTTCTTTTACGATCACCACCAGAAATGCGATCACCGGAATGCTTCCCGGAGATATTCTTCTTTTCCATAGTCACAAAATTGGAGAAACAGTAAATCAGAAAGCACTGAGGACGCTTTAAAATTTCTCACGTCTTCCAAAGTGAACGTGTGGAGTAAAGAGAGCGCAGGTCTAAAATGCTACGTATTTTGTTTTTCTCTCTTAGTTAAAATTTTACATTTTACATATACTGTACAGGTATACTGTATACATAAATATTACATAAATTATTTCTGCAATTGTTCACATACAAAACACATAAATCAATTGAACATGTGATGTCAAACGTGAACTGTAAACACTGCATAACCCCGCGCCAAGCGACAGCACTGTACAGTACACTTTAAACGCTACGTATTTAGTTTTTCTTTTATTTAAATTTTTACAATTTACATATATATATATACCTGTATAAGTAAATTGTAATTTACATATTATTCATATTATGCTAGAGCGCCCACAAAACATAAGAAACGTTTGAGTCCCCCAGTAGAGATGTCCGTTCTCTATCCACTTCAGGATGTCTTAGTCCTCCGTTTTCTTTTTGTGTACTCGCTCAGGGACTCAAGTATTTCTGTATATGACACAGGATGATAAGGGAATTTGAATTTATTTGTTTATTTATTTATATATATAATATACTGTAATATATTAAATATACTGCAAGTATTTTCTTTAATTTATATACGTGTTTCGCGACAAAGGGAGGCTACATTTATGGTGATCGTTAAGGACCAAACTCCGAATCCATGACGTGACTTCTGTTCATTATTTATATCCTAAATTTACCACTGTAGGTAGTTTCAAGAATTAATGCAGTCATTTACTGAATATTCTTTGCAAAAAAATAAATTTTAAATGAATTATTTATAGGAGATAAATATATTGATCAGTAAATATACAGATATGCATTACTGACCACCTCCGAACACAAGGACGGCTAAAAATAGCCACAGGCGGTCACAGTCAAGGTCACTTTCCCTTTCTTGTCACTGGCAAATGGGGGTGGGGGGGATGATAATAGCAGCTGTGTTTATTACGGTATGTTAGACTGGTTTATAATACATTTTTATTATTTTAATATACCGGTAATCTTCATTTTAATCCAGCTTCCCAAACGTAAGTTTCAGTATAAAATAATTAGTGGTACTGTAGGACCTTGTGAGTGGTTTACTGTATACATAAATATTACATAAATTATTTCTGCAATTCTTCACAAACAAAACACATAAATCAATTGAATATGTGATGTCCAACGTAAACTGTAAACACTGTGTATGATGTAAAGAGAGCGCGGGTGTAAAATGCTATGTAAATTGATTTTCTCTTTTATGTAAAATTTTACAATTTACTTATAATATATAGGTATACTGTATACATAAATATTACATACATTATTTCTGCAATTGTTCACAAACAAAACACATAACTCAATTGAACATGTGATGTCGAACGTGAACTGAAGTCACAACAACCGTTCGAGTGGAATCGCGTTAGAGCAAACGAGTTCGCGTTATACAAATATTGTTCCGAATTCATAAATCGCGTTCGATCAAATTCGCGTTATCAAAACACACGTTATAGCAGAACTCACTGTATGTTAAATAAATTTCAGAATGACCAATAATTGTACTGTAAAAATACTCTGTGTTCAAGAGACCCACAAGCAAGATGTTTCTTCCACTGAACAGAGATACAAACTGAGGCCTTGGTGGGTGAGTGAAGTGGCTGATGGGCGCCCCAAAAACTAATTACCTTTACTGCAATTATGTTAAATAAGTGTTAAAATGACTAAAAATTTTAAATTAATATTTGGAAAAATATTGAATAGTACAGTACAACCTTCTTGATATTTACTCCAATTTTAACGAATGTAAGCCCTAAAACCGATTTCTGTATTGGCGGACTAATCTTCCAGCTGGTGAGCAAGCCAAAGTATGTCGAAATATTTTCGTAAGAATTTCGTTAACCGAATTTTTGTTAGTTAACCGAAATGAAGATTCTTTTGGAAGGTAATT
>NW_024732640.1:0-12591 GCF_018991925.1 Homarus americanus
TACAAATGCCAACACTATGGACACACTGTAAACAAGTGTGAGGCGCAGGAGGACACCTGCTCCATGTGTAGCAGCCCTGGACACCGCTACACGGTCTGCCCCAACAAAGTTAAAAAATGCGCTGCTTGTGGTGGCCCACACTCCTTCCGCCTATCGGACCTGCCCCAAATGGAAGGAGGAATGCAGGGTAGCCAAGGCTATTCTTGAGAAGAAACTGAGCTACAAAGAGGCCCTCCTTGCTGTACGCTCCCAAGAAAAGAAAAAACCAGCAGTAAAGAAAAACCAAGAAAAGAAAACTCAACAGAAGCCGCCCACCACACAGAACCAAGAACACCACGTGGCCCATGGTGCTGAAGCCCACGCGGCCCGTGGTGCTGAAGCCCACGTGGTCAACCTCTCCCTCTCTGAATTCTTCCACACCTATGAGGACTTAAAATACGAGGAAGACGAACAAGAAGACCCAAACACAAACGAATGGACACTCCAAGAGAGCAAGAAGAGAAGGAGAGAGAGAAGAAAATCGACATCAAGCTAAGAAGACCAAGACATCCCCTCCACGCAAGAAACCAAAACACAATCAAGCCGACCAAGCACTGAACATCCATTGCCCAACCCAACGCGCACCTGACGCCTGACCTGACGCTTGACCTGACGCTTGACCTGACGCTAGCCTGGCCTTGTCTTGTCGCCTCCCTGCCGCGTCCAGCCGGGTTGTTGCTGCTGCCCCCATCTTATAATCCCTCACGCAAGCGGTGTTTAGCCACTGCATCTGTTCTCTCCTCCTAAAATTCACTTCAATCCTCCCTTTATTCTTCTCCTGAACCTCCTTCCCCCCTGTCACTAGCATTTTTCGATTCGATCGCGATTACATATTGGAGCCAGGACCACCTGAAGTAGCAACCACAACAACATGACTGGACGAGGCAAAGGAGGCAAGGGACTTGGAAAGGGTGGCGCCAAGCGTCATCGTAAGGTGCTTCGTGACAACATCCAGGGTATCACCAAGCCCGCCATTTCCGTCGTCTAGCTCGGCGTGGAGGTGTTAAACGTATATCCACGACCTCATCTACGGGGAGACCCGCGGCGTCCTCAAGGTGTTTCTGGAGAACGTCATCCGTGACGCCGTCACCTACACCGAGCACGCAAAAAGGAAGACCGTCACCGCCATGGATGTGGTGTATGCCCTAAAACGGCAAGGCCGCACCCTTTATGGTTTTGGTGGTTAATCAACCTGATGGACGGGCGCACACCACCACCACCACCACCACCACCACGACAAACAAATATACGGACCTAATTTTAGGTCCACATTTAAATCGCTAAAGAGTTGGTTAGACACTGAGTAAATCGTGGAAAATATATCCAATAACATGATCCTCTCTAATTCTGGACTTGTGGTATGAGTATAGGTTGTGCGTGACTTCCTAATAATTGTCAGTCAGTCAGTCAGTCAGTCAGTCAACATTCACCTAACCTCCAGGTACCTCACCTAACTTCCTGTAGCGTCACCGAACCTCACGAAATGTAACCCAATGTAGTTTATAATCTGTCCTAACATGACATAACATAACCACGCACTATATTACTTCGGTAAGAGTAATGAGTTTTAATACGCAAAGTTGCAGTTAGCATTCATTCATACATACATACATACATACATACATACATACATACATAACATGCTAGTGGCAGGGGGGATTGAAGTGAATTTTAGGAGGATAGAATAGGTGCAGTGGCTAAACAGCGCTTGCGTGAGGGACTTTAAGCAGCAACTCGCCTGGATGCGGCAGGATAGAGTCAGGTCAAGCGTCCGGTGCATGTTGGGTTCCGCCATGGTTTCTCAGTGTTTGGTCGGCTTGATTGTGTGTGTGTTGTTTTCTTGTTTGGAGGAAATGTCTTGGTATTCTTCTTCTTAGCTTGAAGTTGATTTTCTTCTAACTCTTCTCCTCTTGTTGTTCGTCTTCCCCGTGTCTGCTATCATTCTGTAAAGACTCTATATATGTATGTAGGTATGAGTGAGTAACAGTTGCCGGTTACAGTGATACTTCATATTCGCTGGTGTTGTACTGTATGGCTTCGGTATTTCTTAATATACAAACGGCACCGTTAGGGGATTGAGGTATTTAAAAACCAGCCTACATTACTTATATATAGAAATAAATAATGTGGCTTGGACAATAATGACGACTACTCTCTCCTACCTAACCCAAACAAGGGCTTTTCGAAAGTATACATTGGACACAATTGACTTAGTACATACATTGGTGGTTTAACAAAAGCCCTCATTAGAGAAAGGTGAAGGAGCACACAGTGAACATACAGATTAATGTTTGCACGCATAGATCATGTAAGGTGAGGTGTTGAACACCAGACACGTAGTGTAGTAACTCCCTCACAGATGGCGTTATGAGGGGCCTGATGATGTAGCAGTTACCTCACAGATGGTGTTATGAGGAACTTCACATGATGATGCTGTAGCAAAACATTCACTACGTGGTGTCGTAGCATCTTGGGGACACCACGTGGTCCACATGACTCACTCATTCAAGTGGGTGAGGTGTGGTCCCAGGCCTCTCTATCGTGGAGTCTCAGGGGAAGTATAACCGGGTACCTGGGACCTCACTGTGTGAAGGTGGTTAGCTAGCTTGGGTAAGACTCAACTGCCGAGTTGTTTTTCACTGAGTTAAGCACTGTTCACCACTATTCATCACTGGTTCCATTCCTTTGCCAAATGAGATAGTACCTTATGGCAAGAACTTGTTGATAGTCCGGTGGGGAGGAGGGTTCAGGGGAGTGAGTTGGTATGGGCCAACATATAAATAATAATAATAATAATAATAATAACGGTTTATTGAAAGTGCTTGGCAGCCAGAAGGCTGAAAATATACAGTTACATATTTGGGGAATGGGTTACGAATTACAAATAATATACAAGTAACATGAGTGACACAAATAAGACATATAATAACTAGCTGGGGAAAAGCTCAAACTACAGTTCATTTCAACATAGTGACAGTGCAAGGAGTAGTGTTTACTGGGAGTGAGTACACTGATTTATTACAAGTTATCGATAATTTTTACAATGGTTGGGACTGGGCTGTTCTTATAGAGATCAGTTCGTGCACGTATGGGCTGGATGCGGTTGTGGTGTCGAAGAGCAATTCTCGGACTAGGGATCTCAGGTGGTAGTAGGAGCCGGTGTCGGGGATGGTGTAGAAGCTTCTTACCAAATTTGCAGATGAGGTCGTGGTGATGGTCAGTGAGAGTCTAAAGGGTCGGTCAGTGTGTTGAGCGCTTCTTGATATGTGGAGTAGGAAGGGTAGAGAATAATCTTGCATGGCCTCTTTTGCACTTTTTCTAGGTGTTTACGTTGTGTGGCATTTAGGGAAGAAGACCAGGTGAGCTTGGGAAGTATGAATGTTGTGTAAACACTGAGGAGCTCGTGTGCAGGAACACCGAGGGACTTGAGTCGGCGTAGGAGGTGGAGACGGAAACTGGAGGATTTGATAACTTCACTGACGTGTGGTTTCTAATTTAGTTTGTTGTCTATATGTATGTGTGTGTGTGTGTGTATATACTACTGTACTTTTTAGATCCTCCTACGCAACCTAACCTATTATAGTTAAGTATAGTAGGCTATACACTATTTTGTTAGTATGTGTTATAAAATGTAATTGCATGTTATTATTATTAATATTATTATTATTAATATTATTATTATTCTTATTATTATTAGTATTATTATTATTATTATTATTATTTTTATTATTGTTATTATTATTACATACTAATATAATACTAAGTTGCCCACCAGATTTCCTCAGAGATGGGAGGAGCACATTGGCGGCGGTGTTGTTTATAATCCGCCCGATTACTGATTCCTATTCACCGAGCCAGAGCTGGCGGGCGGCGTGTTATGTGCCACGTTTTGTTTCCCATTGGGCGTACCGCTCAGCTGGGGAGTTGGAGATTTCATAAAAAGAAAGTTTGAGTGGAGAGCACACCTTTTCCTTCACATACAGTTATCTTAGACCATCTACTAGTATAATAGTTTGCACAAAAATACTCTACACTCTTTATAGGTTATTGTTATGTTGTTGTTTTTTTTTTTACTTCTCATCAGATTGTGCATTCAACTAATATACACTAATAGTGTGTTTATTATTATGTTTTATAGTATTATTTCGTAAAATATTGGGTAACACAATTATAGTCACTAGTATAGTCTATTATATTATTGGGGTTTATAGCAGTTTGTGGTCTAATAGTATCATGCTTTATGAGTGGTGTTCTATGTAGTGATGATTAGGCAATAAAATATGCTTTGGGTGTTTATAGCAGTTTGTGGTCTACTAGTATCATGCTTTATGGGTGGTGTTCTATGTAGTGATGATTAGGCCATAAAATATGCTTTTGGTTTATTGCTAACAAAATATACTTTGCTCTACCGCTGTAGTGCAATACATGGTGAAACTTACATACACCGTTAATAAAGTATTGATGGAAGAAGAAGTAAGAGGAAGAATTGTGGAGGTAATGAACAGTGAGACAATGTATAGCCTCCGGGATGGCGGCAGCGTTTCTGTTATTAATATATAATAAGACAATAGGAAAATATGTTGTTGTCTCTACCTGTATTATTACCTTTGCGATAGCATGGTTAAATTTGGGGAGGACAGAGGAAGGAGCAGGAGGTTAGGAAGGGATTTGTAGTGGGAGAGATAGTGTCTGTGATCCTCGGATCACCACTCCTCGGATTATGTCAGTTCAAGTTTAGAAGCTCAATCAACTTTCCCTGATTACGAATTGGCAACCTTTCGATTTACAACAGGTACCTACTTACTGCTACAGTAGGTAGGTGAACAGGGACCAAGGGGGCTAGGAAGAGTGTCCAAACAACTTGCCTGTGTGATGTAGTCGTGGCCAGAATTAGGTTAGGATACAGACACATCTGGCTAGTTAGTAACGCTGTACCCATACCGGAACACTCAGCATGTAAACTTTGTGATACACCTTTAAAGCACTATATTATTGAATGTGACACTGTCAAAGACATCTTGAACTATGTCATTACTTCATTGAGGACATTACATTCTTGCTGTTTATCCCAAATTGGCTAGCCCACACACTGATTAGTCAACAGTTAGAATATGACTCCAATGTATGCTGCTGGTAAATGTGTACTGTCAATGAACCAGAGTGAAAATAAGGTCGCCTCCCTTGCTGCTGCTGCTGCTGCTTCTGCTTCTGCTTCTGCTTCTGCGCCCTTCTAAGTCCCGTTTAAGTCCCCCACCCCAGGCCCCCACAACCGCCCTTCACATCTACACCATTCAAAATCAATTTCACTCAATTTGCACAGAGTGTTATCCTGCAAAACGTTGATGTCGTATATTTCTCTCTTTAAGTGATATCCTGTGGCTCCGAAAGGAGCCTGTTTGGTTAGGTTGTCTTGTGTGAACGAACCTTGGGTTCTTATTTCTTCTCTGTCTTCTTGGGGAGGAGCACAGCTTGGATGTTAGGAAGGACACCCCCTTGGGCAATGGTGACTCCAGACAGGAGCTTGTTCAGCTCCTCGTCATTGCGAATGGCAAGCTGAAGATGACGTGGGATAATGCGGGTCTTCTTGTTGTCGCGGGCGGCGTTACCGGCCAGCTCGAGCACTTCTGCTGCCAGGTACTCCATGACGGCTGCAAGGTACACAGGGGCACCTGCACCAACGCGCTCAGCATAGTTGCCCTTACGCAAGAGACGGTGGATTCTACCCACGGGGAACTGGAGTCCGGCCCTGCTAGAACGGGACTTTGACTTGCCCTTCACTTTGCCTCCCTTGCCGCGTCCTGACATGTTGCTGCTGCTGCTTTTCGTGATAGGAGTTAAATTTCCGCCCGCCACCTTGGTCTTTTATACCAAGCTCAGGATCAGGCCAGGTGGCCGTCTCGCGGACCCAACCAATGTAAGAGAGCCGTAGCTGCAGCCAGTCTGATCCTGAGCGGCCCGCTCGGTATATAAGGAAAAGTTAGTCGGGCCAGTTTTCAATTCTCTCGCTCCGCGCCACGAGTAACTGTGCCGCCATGCCTCCCAAAACTTCCGGAAAGGCTGCCAAGAAGGCTGGAAAGGCCCAGAAGGCCATTGCCAAGGGTGACAAGAAGAAGAAGCGCAGGAGGAAGGAAAGCTACAGCATCTACATCTACAAGGTACTGAAGCAAGTGCACCCCGACACAGGAGTCTCCTCCAAAGCTATGTCCATCATGAACTCTTTCGTGAACGACATCTTCGAGCGCATCGCTGCCGAGGCTTCCCGCCTGGCGCACTACAACAAACGCTCCACCATTACAAGTCGGGAAATCCAGACAGCTGTCCGACTCTTGCTGCCCGGTGAACTGGCCAAGCATGCCGTGTCTGAGGGCACCAAGGCTGTCACCAAGTACACCTCTTCCAAGTAAGAGGTTACTTGTGCACAACAAACACGCCATCCCACTACTACAACTTAATCGGCTCCTTCGGAGCCACAGTTACATGTTAAAGAGACAGTTACCGACACAAATATATTGAGAGGGAAATAAATAAAAAAAAATTATAATAATCTGCATTCTCTATTGGCGTAGAAACAGGACTAAATCGAAACATTATAAATAAATAAATAAATAAATTCTGCGTGGAGTACTTTTACACCCACTGCAAAGTGACATACATGGAGTGTGTTTGGGTTTCATTTCTTGTTTGCAGCACGCCTATTTCATGTAAACAATTCATTTTATTTTATTTTATTGAATTTTCTTTTATTTTAGTTATTTATTTACTTACTTATTCTTTATATATTAATTTGTTACTAGCTCTTGTTTTTTGCACCCACCCACCTCCCGAATTGATGACCTACTATACATTCGTGCCTGCACGACTGTTACCAACTTACCGTTAGGCGATTTGGGTAACCGAAATTAACGCTCTCCTACCACCAACCATTTCGATTGTCATGAAAATTATCTTCAGAACAGTTCTTTGGCCCTGAGAAGGGCCGAGTTATAGATGTCTGGTAGGTTTTGTTGTGCTTTTTGTTTTTCCCCAAGGAAGAGGACTTAAGCACGCTCTCCGCGGATGCGCCGGGCCAGCTGGATGTCCTTGGGCATGATGGTAACGCGCTTGGCGTGAATGGCACACAGGTTGGTGTCCTCGAAAAGACCCACCAGGTAAGCCTCAGAGGCTTCCTGCAGAGCCATGACGGCAGACGACTGGAAGCGCAGGTCAGTCTTGAAATCCTGGGCGATCTCACGCACCAGGCGCTGGAAGGGCAGCTTCCTGATGAGTAGCTCTGTGCTCTTCTGGTAACGACGGATCTCACGAAGGGCGACGGTTCCGGGCCTGTAACGATGGGGCTTCTTGACACCACCGGTGGCTGGGGCGGACTTGCGAGCTGCCTTGGTGGCAAGCTGCTTCCGTGGAGCCTTGCCTCCAGTGGACTTGCGGGCAGTCTGTTTAGTACGGGCCATCTCGACGACGAAATAGTCAATACGGGCGGCCCGGCAGGCGGGCGGGCTTATATACAGACATTCTCCACCTCAGTGGCCACCTCATTGGCCACGAGTGCCGCATGCGTCATCCGCAAGCTACGCCCCACCTCCAAGAGGGAGGGACGGCCTTGGATGAACGATACTACCGCTGCGTCCACAGCACGCCACCTACTCCCACCAAACCGTGGGCCCGAAACGGTGTTACAAATGCCAGCACTATGGACACACTGTAAACAAGTGTGAGGCGCAGGAAGACACCTGCTCCATGTGTGGCAGCCCTGGACACCGCTACACGGCCTGCCCCAACACAGAGAAAAAATGCGTTGCCTGTGGTGGCCCACACTCCTCCGCCGACCGGACCTGCCCCAGATGGAAGGAGGAATGCAGGGTAGCCAAGGCCCGTCTTGAGAAAAAACTGAGCTACAAAGAGGCCCTCCTTGCTGTACGCTCCCAAGAAAAGAAAAAACCAGCAGTAAAGAAAAACCAAGAAAAGAAAACTCAACAGAAGCAGCCCACCACACAGAACCAAGAACACCACGTGGCCCGTGGTGCTGAAGCCCACGCGGCCAGTGGTGCTGAAGCCCACGTGGTCAACCTCTCCCTCTCTGAATTCTTCCACACCTATGAGGACTTAAAATACGAGGAAGACGAACAAGAAGACCCAAACACAAACGAATGGACAATTCAAGAGAGCAAGAAGAGAAGGAGAGAGAGAAGAAAATCGACATCAAGCTAAGAAGACCAAGACATCCCCTCCACACAAGAAACCAAAACACAATCAAGCCGACCAAGCACTGAACATCCATTGCCCAACCCAACACGCACCTGACGCCTGACCTGACGCTTGACCTGACGCTTGACCTGACGCTAGCCTGGCCTTGTCTTGTCGCCTCCCTGCCGCGTCCAGCCGGGTTGTTGCTGCTGCCCCCATCTTATAATCCCTCACGCAAGCGGTGTTTAGCCACTGCATCTGTTCTCTCCTCCTAAAATTCACTTCAATCCTCCCTTTATTCTTCTCCTGAACCTCCTTCCCCCCTGTCACTAGCATTTTTCGATTCGATTCGGCGAAGCCACACCAGGACCACCTGTAGTAGCAACCACAACAACATGACTGGACGAGGCAAAGGAGGCAAGGGACTTGGAAAGGGTGGCGCCAAGCGTCATCGTAAGGTGCTTCGTGACAACATCCAGGGTATCACCAAGCCCGCCATTCGTCGTCTAGCTCGGCGTGGAGGTGTTAAACGTATATCCGGCCTCATCTACGAGGAGACCCGCGGCGTCCTCAAGGTGTTTCTGGAGAACGTCATCCGTGACGCCGTCACCTACACCGAGCACGCAAAAAGGAAGACCGTCACCGCCATGGATGTGGTTTATGCCCTGAAACGGCAGGGCCGCACCCTTTATGGTTTTGGTGGTTAATCAACCTGATGGACGGGCGCACACCACCACCACCACCACGACAAACAAATATACGGACCTAATTTTAGGTCCACATTTAAATCGCTAAAGAGTTGGTTAGACACTGAGTAAATCGTTGAAAATATATCCAATAACATGATCCTCTCTAATTCTGGACTTGTGGTATGAGTATAGGTTGTGTGTGAACGTGTTGGAACCACTTCCTAATAATTGTCAGTCAGTCAACATTCACCTAACCTCCAGGTACCTCACCTAACTTCCTGTAGCGTCACCGAACCTCACGAAATGTAACCCAATGTAGTTTATAATCTATCCTAACATGACATAACATAACCACGCACTATATTACTTCGGTAAGAGTAATGAGTTTTAATACGCAAAGTTGCAGTTAGCATTCATTCATACATACATACATACATACATACATACATACATACATACATACATACATACATACATACACATGCTAGTGGCAGGGGGGGATTGAAGTGAATTTTAGGAGGATAGAATAGGTGCAGTGGCTAAACAGCGCTTGCGTGAGGGACTTTAAGCAGCAACTCGCCTGGATGCGGCAGGATAGAGTCAGGTCAAGCGTCCGGTGCATGTTGGGTTCCGCCATGGTTTCTCAGTGTTTGGTCGGCTTGATTGTGTGTGTGTTGTTTTCTTGTTTGGAGGAAATGTCTTGGTATTCTTCTTCTTAGCTTGAAGTTGATTTTCTTCTAACTCTTCTCCTCTTGTTGTTCGTCTTCCCCGTGTCTGCTATCATTCTGTAAAGACTCTATATATGTATGTAGGTATGAGTGAGTAACAGTTGCCGGTTACAGTGATACTTCATATTCGCTGGTGTTGTACTGTATGGCTTCGGTATTTCTTAATATACAAACGGCACCGTTAGGGGATTGAGGTATTTAAAAACCAGCCTACATTACTTATATATAGAAATAAATAATGTGGCTTGGACAATAATGACGACTACTCTCTCCTACCTAACCCAAACAAGGGCTTTTCGAAAGTATACATTGGACACAATTGACTTAGTACATACATTGGTGGTTTAACAAAAGCCCTCATTAGAGAAAGGTGAAGGAGCACACAGTGAACATACAGATTAATGTTTGCACGCATAGATCATGTAAGGTGAGGTGTTGAACACCAGACACGTAGTGTAGTAACTCCCTCACAGATGGCGTTATGAGGGGCCTGATGATGTAGCAGTTACCTCACAGATGGTGTTATGAGGAACTTCACATGATGATGCTGTAGCAAAACATTCACTACGTGGTGTCGTAGCATCTTGGGGACACCACGTGGTCCACATGACTCACTCATTCAAGTGGGTGAGGTGTGGTCCCAGGCCTCTCTATCGTGGAGTCTCAGGGGAAGTATAACCGGGTACCTGGGACCTCACTGTGTGAAGGTGGTTAGCTAGCTTGGGTAAGACTCAACTGCCGAGTTGTTTTTCACTGAGTTAAGCACTGTTCACCACTATTCATCACTGGTTCCATTCCTTTGCCAAATGAGGTAGTACCTTATGGCAAGAACTTGTTGATAGTCCGGTGGGGAGGAGGGTTCAGGGGAGTGAGTTGGTATGGGCCAACATATAAATAATAATAATAATAATAATAATAATTAACGGTTTATTGAAAGTGCTTGGCAGCCAGAAGGCTGAAAATATACAGTTACATATTTGGGGAATGGGTTACGAATTACAAATAATATACAAGTAACATGAGTGACACAAATAAGACATATAATAACTAGCTGGGGAAAAGCTCAAACTACAGTTCATTTCAACATAGTGACAGTGCAAGGAGTAGTGTTTACTGGGAGTGAGTACACTGATTTATTACAAGTTATCGATAATTTTTACAATGGTTGGGACTGGGCTGTTCTTATAGAGATCAGTTCGTGCACGTATGGGCTGGATGCGGTTGTGGTGTCGAAGAGCAATTCTCGGACTAGGGATCTCAGGTGGTAGTAGGAGCCGGTGTCGGGGATGGTGTAGAAGCTTCTTACCAAATTTGCAGATGAGGTCGTGGTGATGGTCAGTGAGAGTCTAAAGGGTCGGTCAGTGTGTTGAGCGCTTCTTGATATGTGGAGTAGGAAGGGTAGAGAATAATCTTGCATGGCCTCTTTTGCACTTTTTCTAGGTGTTTACGTTGTGTGGCATTTAGGGAAGAAGACCAGGTGAGCTTGGGAAGTATGAATGTTGTGTAAACACTGAGGAGCTCGTGTGCAGGAACACCGAGGGACTTGAGTCGGCGTAGGAGGTGGAGACGGAAACTGGAGGATTTGATAACTTCACTGACGTGTGGTTTCTAATTTAGTTTGTTGTCTATATGTATGTGTGTGTGTGTGTGTATATACTACTGTACTTTTTAGATCCTCCTACGCAACCTAACCTATTATAGTTAAGTATAGTAGGCTATACACTATTTTGTTAGTATGTGTTATAAAATGTAATTGCATGTTATTATTATTAATATTATTATTATTAATATTATTATTATTCTTATTATTATTAGTATTATTATTATTATTATTATTATTTTTATTATTGTTATTATTATTACATACTAATATAATACTAAGTTGCCCACCAGATTTCCTCAGAGATGGGAGGAGCACATTGGCGGCGGTGTTGTTTATACTCCGCCCGATTACTGATTCCTATTCACCGAGCCAGAGCTGGCGGGCGGCGTGTTATGTGCCACGTTTTGTTTCCCATTGGGCGTACCGCTCAGCTGGGGAGTTGGAGATTTCATAAAAAGAAAGTTTGAGTGGAGAGCACACCTTTTCCTTCACATACAGTTATCTTAGACCATCTACTAGTATAATAGTTTGCACAAAAATACTCTACACTCTTTATAGGTTATTGTTATGTTGTTGTTTTTTTTTTTACTTCTCATCAGATTGTGCATTCAACTAATATACACTATTAGTGTGTTTATTATTATGTTTTATAGTATTATTTCGTAAAATATTGGGTAACACAATTATAGTCACTAGTATAGTCTATTATATTATTGGGGTTTATAGCAGTTTGTGGTCTAATAGTATCATGCTTTATGAGTGGTGTTCTATGTAGTGATGATTAGGCAATAAAATATGCTTTGGGTGTTTATAGCAGTTTGTGGTCTACTAGTATCATGCTTTATGGGTGGTGTTCTATGTAGTGATGATTAGGCCATAAAATATGCTTTTGGTTTATTGCTAACAAAATATACTTTGCTCTACCGCTGTAGTGCAATACATGGTGAAACTTACATACACCGTTAATAAAGTATTGATGGAAGAAGAAGTAAGAGGAAGAATTGTGGAGGTAATGAACAGTGAGACAATGTATAGCCTCCGGGATGGCGGCAGCGTTTCTGTTATTAATATATAATAAGACAATAGGAAAATATGTTGTTGTCTCTACCTGTATTATTACCTTTGCGATAGCATGGTTAAATTTGGGGAGGACAGAGGAAGGAGCAGGAGGTTAGGAAGGGATTTGTAGTGGGAGAGATAGTGTCTGTGATCCTCGGATCACCACTCCTCGGATTATGTCAGTTCAAGTTTAGAAGCTCAATCAACTTTCCCTGATTACGAATTGGCAACCTTTCGATTTACAACAGGTACCTACTTACTGCTACAGTAGGTAGGTGAACAGGGACCACGG
>NW_024732641.1:0-15914 GCF_018991925.1 Homarus americanus
TTGAGGGTATCGAGTTATTAATGTTGTCTAGCACTCAGGATGGAAGGAAACTCTAATGTGGGTTTCTTGTATAATATATATTATATGATAGACAGTCTGGTGCTGGAGGTGCTGTGTGGTGAGGGCTGCTTGGTACAGTGGTAGCTTGTTAGGTAGATGTGCAGGAGCTTCGTTAGAAGATGTTGCCTGTTGCTGGCCTCCTGATTGAATGAAATGTTAACAGCGTGGAGCTTGCTGGAGGAAGTGTTGCTTGTTCAGGAATTTGGGCAGAATGAGAGTTGGTTGGTGAGAAGGACATGCTCGCTGGCGGGAGCGAGGACCGCCAGGCAGGCGAGTGGGGCAGCCAGGCAGCGGCGGAGGAGGGTGTTGCTAGTTCAAGAAGAATGGTCTGACTGAATCTCCAAGGAGACAGAACGCAGCCACCCAGCGCGGCTATAGAGTCATGGTGGGGAAAACCGAAAGTAGCCGGTGAATAGTTTCGTGCTAAGCGGTAACATCTGGTTGGTTGCTAGGAAGGCGGCACATTGGAATGTGATGGCGAGGTGGTGGCTGCTATGCAGTTGTTTGTGGGAGACATCCCTGCAATACTCCCCCTCCCCTCCAGGCGGTTGGGAGCTTGTTGTTTGTAGAGTTGCTAGCACATGTGAAGACCGGGCGGTGCATGCCTCATGTGAGACAACGGCGATGGCGTGATGAGCCGATCGCTGAAATACAACTGTCTAGATACACACGATCTGTGGGAGAAGGAGAAAAAGGTTGTGTGGAGGCGATGAATGTTCTTCCTCACGACAGGTACAGGGTCGTCAGATGCGCCTGCTGGGGTGTGTGGGGCCTGGATCAGGAGCAGGGCTGGGTCAGCAGAAGCGGATTAGGGCTCGTGACAGCAGCTGGGTCCACGACAGCAGCAGGGTGCAGGACGTGGCAGAGGTACGAGGAAAAAGAGTGTGGGCGATGGATGTTGTGTGCTTCCTCACGGCATTGCTGGGTCGGCGTCTGAGGCAGGACAGGTGTGCTGGGGTCGTCAGAATGTGGTGCGTGAGGCAGGAAGAGGCCGGTGTCTGCTTGAAGAGTGGGAGCGTGATCAGTGTCTCCTCCATCCTGTGTGAGTGCTAATCTCCGGGTCACCATTAGGGGTATCGAGTTATTAATGTTGTCTAGCACTCAGGATGGAAGGAAACTCTAATGTGGTTTTCTTGTATAATATATATAAGTTATATGATAGACAGTCTGGTGCTGGAGGTGCTGTGTGGTGAGGGCTGCTTGGTAGAGACGTGCAGTGGTAGCTTGTTGAAAGAGGTAGATGTGCAGAGCTTCGTTAGAAGATGTTGCCTGTTGCTGGCCTCCTGATTGAATGAAATGTTAACAGCGTGGAGCTTGCTGGAGGTGTTCAGGAATTGGGCAGAATGAGGGTTGGTTGGTGGGAAGCTCAGAAGGACATGCTCGCTGGCGGGGCGAGGACCGCCAGGCAGGCGAGGAGATGCGAGGCAGCCAAACGGCGGAGGGAGGTGTTGTTCAAGAAGAATGGTCTGACTGAATCTCAAAGGGAGACAGAGCTTATATACCCAGCAGCTATAGGTCATGGTGGAAAACCCGGTAGCCGGTGAATAGTTTCGTTGCTAAGATACGGTAACATCTGGTTGGTTGCTAGGAAGGCGGCACATTGGAATGTGATGGCAGGTGGTGGGCTGCTACGCAGTTGGTTTGTGGGGAGACATCACTACACTATCATCATTATTGTTGTGGAATGTTCTAAAAGTACAATAATTTTTACCTATTATACAGTACAGTGTAGTGGACGTCTCTTTTCCCAACAACCTCAACTAATTATGCCAAGATTAGATAAAAAAAACCATATTTAAGTATAACCCCAAATAAAATACCCCATTTGTTTGTAAAGTTTCCTGGCTTTCCATGCAGTCGACACCCCAATAGTCTATATTATTTATAAAACGTAATGAAGACCTTTTAAAAAAATACGGGCAGCCTAAGTAATCTACTTTAAATATCTAATTGTTTAAAAAGTCATTAACATAATAACTAATTTGTGAACCCAGATTTAAAATCAGGTAAAGCAGTACCCTGTACCTTTGTAGGATATTTAAACTATTTTTTTACCTCAAGTGCCGAAGAGAAAGGTATTAGGTCAGGCATATTTGACAAATATTTTGACAACGTGAAAACTAACTTCATATAGTAAAGATGGTCAACATATTTAAGACCATCCATAAAGGCCTTTTAAAACTTACGGGCACAGCGCGAAATCTACTTAAAATATCTCATTATTTCAAAGGTCATCAACACAATTACAGTGGGGTTATGAGATATTCGTTCACACTTAGGATGGGATGCAGAGGAAACTCACAATGTTCTCACTGTATACATATTGTATTGGATGTACAATGCAGCTTGTTGCTGGGTAGGTAGCATGGTAATAAGCGTTATAGAGAGAGCTGGGTGAGGGTGCCGGAGTGAGGGCACGCGGTTGAGGGACGCCTAGGTCGCCGGCGGGAGGGAGCCGCCAGGCTGGCGCGGAGGTGTTGCTTGCTGGTGGCACTGGGTAGAAAAAGAGGGTGGTCACAGGTGTCAGGCCTTATAAGGCGTGGGTGGCGTGGGTAGATAGTTGACCCCGCCTCCGTGGGCGGCGCTGGAGGCGTAGACTGGGGAATTCGAGAAGGTTCGGTGCTTGTAGGGAGAAATCCACAAACATAAGAACATAAGAAGAAGAAGAACATAAGAAAATAAGGAGTCTGCAATAGGCCGGTTGGCTTGCATGGCAGCTCCTCTGAGAGTTACTACCACTCTCTATCATCCATGAATCTATCTAGCCTCCTTTTGAAACTTTCCAGAGTTCCCGCACTTACTACAAAGTTGCTAGCTTGTTCCACTCGTCCACCACCCTATTTGTGAACCAGTTTCTTCCTATCTCCTCCTAAACCTAAACTTATCCAACTTGAATCCGTTGTTCCGAGTCCTATCCTGCTCGGATATTATAAGAACTTTACCTATATCCCCTTATTGATTCCTTTCACCCACTTAAATACTTTTATCATGTCTCCCGCACTCTTTCGTCTTTCTAGGAATGCAATTTAAGTTTCTTTTAACCTATCCTGATATGGAAAGTTTCTAAGTCCCGAATCATTTTTGTCATTCTTCGCTGCACCGACTCTAATGAATTTATATCCATTCTATAATAGGGGCACCAGAACTGAACCGCATAATCGAGGTGCGGCCTGACTACGCAAGATATAGTTGCAATAAGACCTCTGCACTCTTGTTACTTACACTTCTAGATATAAAACCCAATACTGTTTGGCTTATTGAACATTAACGCACTGTTTTTAGGCCGTAGGTCCGCTTCTATGCCCCTAGGTCTCTTTCACAAGGCGACTTCTCTAGTTGATGTTGTTAAGGGCTGTATACATTATAAGTATTTGTTCTTCCAATATTAAGTACTGCATTTGCTGGTGTTGAAGTTCATTTGCCAGCCTTCAGACCACCCCTGCAGTTTATTTAGATCCTCCTGTAATGCATTTGCATCCTGCCCTGAATTAATTTGCCGCCCTATTTTTGGTGTCATCCGCACTTGCTTATATCACTGCTGATCCCAGTATCTAGATCGTTAATGTAGATTATGAACAGAGTGGGCCTAGTACTGACCCTGGAGAACCCCACTGGTTACACGGCCCCCACTCCAGATTTAACACCATCTACGCTGACCCTCTGCGTTCTATCGGTGAACCATGATTTTATCAATTTAAAACTTTCCCTCGATACCATGAGCCTTAATTTTCTCAGAAGCCTCTGATGCGGTACTCTGTCAAATGCTTTGCTAAAGTCTAAGTAAATAACATCGTAATTTTCGTCATTATCTACTACCTCGAAGACATTCTAAAAACGTTAGCAGATTTGTTAGACAAGATTTTCCCTTTGTAAACCCATGTTGAGAGTCGTACTTGTATTTTTAAACTGTGATCCCAGATCCTTATTAAAAACTAAAACCACAAAGATATACACTGTACTCTACCTTATGTTATAGCAGAAGGTTTCCAATTTGATGCAGCAAGAGACCATTTAACCAAAACAAACCTTCGTCTTGTGGCCCATATCTTACATCTTCACGTCACCGTCCTGGAATGAATAACATTTTAACAACTAATAAATTAAATATTCTGGGCAGTAATATTACATAATATGTACACAGTGTATGTATATTATGTATGCTGGATTATCTATGTATGAATATGTATTGCTCCATTTATATTTATTCAGCCTATACGCGTGTGCAATGTTATTACCATATCCACACTTAATTAATTGCCTGCGACGTATGGAAGCTGCTAATGTATCCCCTACGTCGTCTGGTAGTTGACCAGGGCCTAGCTAGGGCAGTGCTACCCCCTCTGTGTATACTCTTATCAGTAAACCACACAAAACTATACAGGTTGTGTTCTTCCTGTATATAGAACTTATTACCCTAGAACATCTAACACACAGTACTGTACAGTATTATATTATGCAGGAACTCATTAAATCTTCAAACATTTAAATTCAATATTATGGTTAAATGAAATTTCCATAAAACTTAATAAAGAAAATAAAAGAAACACTTTAGAAAATCTTACCTCGACGAATACACGGGAACTTCATTAACCATGATCAGCGAGGCAGCAATATGGTAGTTGTCTGAACACTATAGTAACAACCAATTGGGCTGTAACTGTAAACAAAATAGCCCTGTTACTCTTTTTGTAGAAATTTATAATTTTTTTTCCAACATGTTGGAGACAGAAACCACCTTATGAGGATTGCCAACACGGTTTTATGCCGAGGCGCTTCCGCTTAACACACTTGCTCAAGGTATTGGACATTTGGACCCATATTCTAGAACGGGGTGGTAATATCGAGAATATTTACCTTGATTTTGTCAAGGCTTCGACAGTACCCAAGAAAGGCTGAAAATCAAACTGGAAGGTACGTTATTCGGGGAAATGTCAAGCTTGGATAGAAGACTTTCTACATCTCCGCAAGCAGTGTGTGGCGATATTATGAAAATCATCATCCGTACCTGTCACAAGCGGGGTACCACAGGGCAGTGTATTGGGCCCGCTGTTGTTTGTTTGTTTCATAAATGACATGCCTGACGTTGTACACTCCTCCATACAAATGTTTGCCGATGACGCCAAGTCATTTCGGGAAGTTAAGAACCAAGTGGACTGTGAAGAGCTGCAGAAGGACCACAAGTTAACTCTGGTCAACAACTTTCTTAATACCACTTACTAGTCACTAATGCATAACACCTGGTAAATTCACAAGTTATATCCCACTGCCATAAGGGTTTAATTATCTATAAACGCCGATATTGTGAAGCGTCTTGCGAGTTTTCCTTTCCCAAAGAATTAAAATACCATTGAAGACATGATTTGGTTAGGGTAGGTTTGAATCCCACCAAATTGTTATTTTCCCCGAGAATTAAAACCTCACCATCGGACACATGATTTGGTTAGGTTAGGATCCTAACAAATACAGTGACAAAAATTTAAATTTCTTGTGAAAAAATAAACTGCAACTTTACAGTAAAGTTTCCAAAATGTCTCAAAAGCTATTTTTTTACTACAAACTGTAATTTAAACGTAAATAAAAAGTACCACAACTACCACATTCTTATCACCAATTTTGTGACCCTTGTGCATACCCTAAATGAAGCTGTAATTACCTATAATTTCGCCTGAAGTGTTTTTTTCATGTAAAGGACTCAAATAAACATTGAGTTCTAAAAATATAAAGAACTTTACTTTTTTGAACCACCCTAAAAATATATATATACAGGTTGTACCTCTCTAGTCCGGCAACCTCGGGACCTGACCGGTACCGGACTATGGAAATTGCCGGACCATGGAAATTCACCCTTTTCCTGGAGAGATAGTGACTTGTGCTTATGCCTGGAAGCACTTGCACTTTCTGCGTCATGGTCTCTTTGAAGACATATGGGGTTAAATGTCGTATAGTAGCTTCTCAAATTTCGCGAGTTTTTAATTCTTAACGTATTTTATTGGAACACAAAATAAATAAATAAAAATTTGACGGGTTTGAACGGCCCGCCAACGTGCAGACGACGTGCTTAATCGTGTAAACAGCGTCATTTCTCTTATGTACAAAAGATTCATTATTGTTAATTACTGAATGTCTTTTTTATTGAATTAATGTTTATGTGTGCAAAATGAGCAATAAAATTCATTAATAATACGTAGAATATTAAAACACACGAGGAAATGACACAACATTGTTTTCGTTGATTACAAAACCAGTGACTGATTGGTTCTACATATAAAACTGAAGAAAATAAGACCCTGAGTTTAGCTGTAGTAAAATTAATGTAAAAAATGAATATGGTTGCTTGAAGTACCTGTAATGTTATTTAATGTTAATAAATGGAACAATATAAGTAGCTAACCATTAATGGTAAAAAAAAAAGTGAGACTACTTTCATTATGTAAATGCCACATATGAAAATT
Organism: Homarus americanus; assembly: GCF_018991925.1. NCBI lineage: Eukaryota > Metazoa > Arthropoda > Malacostraca > Decapoda > Nephropidae > Homarus > Homarus americanus. Next base: position 6,513 of record NW_024732641.1, read on the forward strand.
TATCGTCATTCTACATAAGAATATGAAAGCAACACTTATTTACTGCTCATATATATTGAAGGGTTAAATGTTGTACTCTGTATAGACAAGCAGAGAGAGAAACAGCCGAACTGCCGTATAAACAAACCTTAATTTCCAGCTTTTTTTTTTTTTTTTTTAAAGTTAACACCGGGCGGTCACTGACCCACATTGGGAGGGGCAAAAATTTAATACTCCTGTAATAATAATAATAATTCAGAGAAGTAAAAAAAAAAAAAAGAAAGAAAAAAGCTGCCTATCTACCTATTGGACAAACTAAAATCGTTCGGACCACGGGAGTTTCCGGACCACAGAATGCCGGACTAGAGAGGTACAACCTGTATATATATATATATATATATATATATATATATATATATATATATATATATATATATATATATATATATCGTGTATTTACATATGCATATACTATTAAATATGCAATCATATACAGTATATTAGCATTGAAAATATATAACATAGATAATACTGCCTATAGTACCTATACAGTATGTACAATATTGCCGAGTACTGCAGTTCGTATTCTAACATCTGAAAAAAAACATTAGAAAGTTAAGGAACTTGGGAAGTAAACTAAGTATAAATACATTTAATGTTCACATTGACTGCCTAGTAGAGAAAATCACACATCAAATTTAGAAGTATTAACAATGAAGAAATTGTGCCTTCGTTTAGATAAACATTGGCCAAACACCATTTACAACAGGCATATATTAAAAAAAAACTTTACAATATAAGCTTCCTATATTGCTATTATATTTCTTTTAATAAAAGCAATAGAGTGGTTGATAAAATATACAATATAAAAGCAAACCTGACAGCAAGACATAAAACTTGAAAAAACTACACAAAATCCTAAAACATAAATTCACTGACAACAATATAAAGCTAACAAAACAGAAAATAAATATTAAAGTTTACACATGAATACTTTATGAAATTGATATCTAGTATATTAAATCAAATCATATTGAAAAAAAACATCAACCGAAAATAATGCAACCACAGTACATGCATATACTGTACGAATGAATAAAACATAACACTGAGCAACTTCTGAGAAGCCTTAACAAGCATGAGCAAATAAATCATATACAGACGCATACAATCATTACCATGTATTGTTATATGGAAAAAGACAATGCTTTATAATGATGCAACAAATACTTGTGATGAGTTACATAATTTAATTAAGAGGTAAGTAAATACTGGTAATGAAAATATGAATTCAGAACAAGCACTTTTGCCAAGATATAAAACTATATTTTTGCCATGCATCAGCACAATCAACATGCACCGATGGCCCACATCAGAAATCATTTGGTATAAAATAATGAATAACTTAAAAGTAAGCATAAAACAAATCACACATGCATATAGTATGCAAAGAAAAAAATAAAAATTAAAACATGCTGATAAAAGAAACAAACATGATAAAAGCGAATTTAATAACTAACAAAGAACAGAAAAAGTAATGGCATTCTTACCAAAGTCAAACAAGTAAGTAAAAGCATTTAAAAATTCATACAATACTCACCCTTGTATAAATCATTCATTGATACTTATATCTTTGTAAGTAAAAAATAAATATATAAATTTCAAATATTACTTACTGATGAGTTACTTTTTTGCAAGTTTTCTGTGTTTCTTTCTTGTACAATATGAAGAACTGCCAATTGTTTTCCTTTTTCTAAAATTAAGTCTTCATTAAAAAAATTCCAAAGTAATAAAGTCTCATTGTTATATACTTTTTTGGCAATAAGTTCACTGGCCAATTCACAGAATTCTATTTCTTGGGACATTTCTGTCCTGAATTAACCCTGTAACTTTTGTCCTAATATTTTCCTTGAACATAATTTCATGCCATACTATCTTGGAATTTTTTTCAAGTTGATTATTATGTAATGACTTTTTTTTCGAAATTAGCCCACCCGGGCAGGGTCGAACGACCCACAGCAGAATGAGGGCAGAAAAAACTAAGACTAGCATACTTCAAATACTTTTTGTTCTCTGAATCCTTTTGGTGTTATTTTAAGAAATATACGGACATAAACAAGATGTTACATGGAAATCAGAAAATATAAAGCACAAAATACTTTGTGAAACAATTAAATCATTTCATACAGATGATATCTTGAATTGATACAAAGGTAATATATTACTATACCGCCTTAAAAAATGTAGATATGTTATACAGTACTATACTGAGTCTAATAAACCTATAGTTTCAGCTCTTATATATTACTATACCAGAAGTTGGTGATTTCCTGACTACAAGTATTTCCATTTTAGGTACATCAATGGCTTGATTTTCAGCATTTTCTGAAAAAAATCATAAAAAGCCTAATAACATGCACATAATCTTACTTCATAATAATAGGAAATTAACATTAAATCTTATCGTAAAGTTTAAAAAAAATAAAACCTATCATGGCAATGTTTTCAAAAAGATACAAAATAAAATATATTGCTGCATCTGCATTTATTGCCATTCAAATAATACACACCTGTTAGGTTTTGATCTGGATATGCATGCAGAGCCTTGACTTTGGTTTTCTACCTATATAATTATTTTCTGAAAAATGGTGGCTGCATACTGTATGTCTCTTGTTTAAATTTTCTAACGTCTTTTGCATATTCAACACTTTCAGCCATGCAAAACATCTGAAAGTTACAATTTAAAATGACAAACAGTAACATATTAGGTAATAATATGTATTTATTTTCATTTCAGTTCCAGTTAGGACAATATTTATATAATTCCTAATTAACAATGGATTGTTCTAACAAATGAAGTAAAAGATGCTGAATATGGAACATCAATGTCCACCTAGATATGATAGATTATTGTAAGTTATTTAAAATCATCATCTTTATAATTTTCAGTCAACAGTATTTGAGAAATTGCTACAGTACTAGGGAGAACTTATCATATATGAGTGAGATGGACAATTTACCATGAATATTCAGTGCATATCAAGTCCTCGTGGAATATGATACAAAATTATTTTAAAAATCTGCTCTAATTGTATGGGCTTCATATATGTGAATGACCGCTACAAATTTGAGTATCATTATGAATGACACATGCTCATCCAACCTGACTCCTATTTTTCTTAAGATATCTACTGTGTACAGTTTAACGCCATGTTTTTTGTGAACATTTAATTAAGAGTCATCCTTACCTTTTCCTTATCGCTGGAAATACATGAAAAACAACCACTGGATTATCCTTTTTTTGACGGTTACATACGGGAACACCGATGGCCTGTTCACTCACCTGACGTATTAAAATTCCCGGGTCACTGTGTAAACATGCAGACGACAAAGGTATTTGATAACCGCCATCTCGCCCAAACCGCGCAGAATTTGGGTAACCAATGCTCACGTGTGTTTTACTTCCTCTTTCCTGTTCCCCCGCCGTCTTTGCACCCAAGAAATGTCTGTTAGGAAGTGCCACTCCCAAATTGGCTGCGTTATGAAATAGTTGGCATCAAATTTAGTTGGTTACTTGGGCACTAGGTGGCGCGGAGTCGCAAGCGTGTCGTCTGCTGTTTGCAAATATGAGAGGCGTCATACTACGAGTGGAGGCGTCGCCCTGGTTAGTGACTACTTACGACTTTCAGTGCCCGCCCTTATTTACACATTGAGGTGCCTTCTCGCCTCACCAGAGAGGTTACACACAGCAAAGTTGTCACCCATGATGAGCGTACGCCTTACGGGTCTTCCAATGCTTTAACTTCACGCTCACCATCTGTAGTGCCCACGCTCTCACCACCCATCCGTTCTGTATCAGCTCTTCACATGAAAAATCACTTACGTATCTAGTGTATTTACAGACTGCTGTAGCAGAGAAGAACATCACACACGATTAGCCGCCACCTATAGTCTTATTGAATTCACACTAACCGAAATTTGCTTCCTAGCCATCATAGCTAAGAAATAAAATTGATAATTTTTGTAAGAATTTAATCAAAGTTTAGCAGGCTTCATCAACGACCCAGCTGTTACGACACTAAACTGAGTCACACCCAAACAAGCAGTAGTTTTTAACACTCTTCCGAGAATCATATGTGAAATATTGATATAGTACTATTTCTGTATTCTTAAAACGATACAGGTACCTCACAACAAAAGTATCGGTGCATACTGTAGTGTGACAATTTGAGACCAGTGACGATATTGATTTTTGATTTTTACTGCAGCTTACAGAGGCTACTTTATTGTGACGATAGGTATTGGAAAAGGCGAGGATTGTTCCAGCAGTATATTTGGCAGCCTGATTGTCAGCCATATGGCAACGAGTGGAAGAAAGGGGGTGGGGAGAGTTATGAGGATACGCACAACCTTCCGACATATCACAGTGGACATATCACGAAGTGTATTACGTATCGTTTTTGGAACTCGTCGATCTCACCCTGCACCGATACTTTTTTGGTGCGAGTGTACCAAGGAACAAGGGACCGGGCCGGATCTTCGAAAGGTTGTAAAACGTAAGTCCTCTCTATGGCACACACCGAGGACTCCGCTACCCCACTCTTGATTGGGCCCATTAGCTTTCAGTTAAAGCTAAGATGAATTCAAACTGTCCAATGACTTTAAGACACTAATGTTTAATGAGCCCTATTTGACCAATCAACAAATTCCACTGACTACACTTTCTGAAATGATTTTTGCGTATTAGTAATGATCCTTCACGTCTTAGGAGTCTGGCGTGGTACAAGAATGTTCTTTTTTGCTGCCCAATCCTTTCCTACTTTGAGTATCAGGTTTCCTCCTGTACCAACACTGGACATTGAGTTTCATAACAAAAGTGACCCAAAAAAAGGGACCGACCTCCTGAACGGTTAATACTAGCTGATAAATAGTGAATTAAATCTTAGTCCTCTATGTCTAGGTTGTCGAAAACAGTCCTCCCTCTAAACGTTTATGGGGAGGTTTTTTTACCAATATCCAGGGACAGTTTTTAATTTTATTTCGCCCCCTTCAGTCTCCTCCTTCCCTGGTCCTCCTACCCTCAACTTTGCCCATTATATGACCGACGCATCTCTAATATAATTTTTTTTATTTGTAGTATTTTTTACTCCAATTAATGTGAAATGTTACTTGAATGTTGAGAATAAAAAAATATATTGTCTTTATATTAATGAATAAACGCATTGACAAATATGGACTAGAGGAAAGTAAGTTAAAAGTTAAAATATATATATAACATGCTCATTATTAATGTCATGGCAATTTGTTGCTTCAAAATAAAATAAAACTTTTAAACCCAAATTAATGTATTTTTTCCAATTTCTTTAAATTTAGTGCTGGTATTGGAACAGCACGAAAATATAATTAGTAATTGGAGTGTGAATTGACCCCGCATGATTTATCTCTCTTACAGACCTACTCCTCTTACCCTCAACAAGCCTTCTGAAGCACTTACCTGGTCAAAACACCCAATCACGTGTTTTACTGATATTTATCTTTTCATAGGTCTGCCAGTCCTGTAATTTGATCCATTCAGTCAGTACCTGGTGGCTGAGCTTTGGAGTAAAATGGCAGATGGACATAACCCTCTCCCTATAGCACCGCCTGTAACACACTGCAAGGTGCATGTCTCCACGCTCTCATCTCATAATCAGTGTTTCCTATTCGCTATTTCGTTTTTTCCAAATTGGCGCCTAAGCTTTTATTTTTCAAGGTATGAAAATGATACATGCGATAAGGGTAAGTGTGGTGAACTACCTGAACAACACTGACACGACACAAACATCGTAGGACAAGTAAGCTGATTTTCTCAGGGCACATAATAATTTTTTTTTACTAGATAATACCTCCTGAAGATGACAATATTGTGTGTAATAATAAAAATATTGATGGTAATAATACAGTCATAGAGGAACACAAATTAAGACTCCATAACAAAGGAGCATAAAATATTACAGAACTTAAAGGCCATTATCCTGTTTACAGTTACTAGATGAAGTTGTTGTTGTTGTTGTTTCACTCCTGTCAACAAATTTTCTTACTGGATAAAACATTGGGAATCCAGAATTTATAAAGAACTTTGTGACCACCTGAAGATTAGTCCCCCTAGCTTATTTCACCTTATGACACCAAGGGTTAAATTAGATTAGGTTAGGTTAGTGTGGTTAAGTCGGGTTATGTTAGGTTACTTTAGGGTGGTTAAGTTAGGTTAGATTTGAGTAGTAAGCCTGATGGTAAAATAAGCTAAGGGTCTATTCTTCAAGCCATTCGAATTACGCATGTATATACCATGACACTCGGTACATGTCACCACGTTCTCCAGGTTGTATGCATCAACGTGTGTGGCTGACCAAGGCTGACCTCAGTATTGGCCAACATATATCTCTTAAATATAATGTGAATATGAATAAAAAAAGTCTCTCCTGGATGAAATAATATTGGCATTCCCTTGAGTGGCTTTTAACCTTCATATAATTTTCTCCACATGTGAGAACAAGCGAGAGAACTCGGGAGACACAACAGCCCACCTTCTCAAAAGTACAAATATTTCCTGGAAACACTGGATGACGTCACTTACAATAATGAGTTAAGAACATTGAGGCAAGTCAGGTGATGAGTGTTACTATCAACAAACAGTTACGTCATCACAGTTTATAAAATGCCAGGTGTCAGTCTGTCAGTGACTGTCAATGTTACGTACAAACTTTTATATTTTATGGAAGCAGCGTTGTCACGGGCCTGAAGTCAACTGTTCTGTAAAAAATACATTTCATAGTTGTTACATAACAAGTAGTGTAGCACAACTAGCGGGGCGCCGACTTGCTGTGTCAGGAAGTACAAGTAGACAAGTTACACTGTTAGTGTTAGGACACAGCAGTGATCAGCGCTCTGGTGTGTGCCTCGCTCACAGCACACCTCAGGTTTCATCACATCACTTGTTAAACACAACTGTCCTTCTCAGTACACCTCGTCCCTTCACCTTTACACTACAACACTGTCTGCATGGAAACTTTCACACATAGCAAAAATATATTTGTCTATATAAGGAAAAAAAACATAATGGTGTTAAAGAGAGAATGTGGCTCATCATACCATACTCTCCTCCGTGTCCAGCAGCTGGTCCATCGGGCAGTAGGTGGAGGAGGTGTACCAGGGTGGTCGCCTCCCTCCCTCACTGTTGCTTTTAGTACCATAGGCTGATATACCTCCTTACTGTAGGTCCCCGCTTGTTGTTGTTGTTGTTGGGCTGATGTTGCTGTTGCTGATGCTGTTGTTCCTGCTGTTGTTGTGGTTGTTGTTGTTGTTGTTGTTCTTGTTGTTGCTGCTGCAGACAGAAAAATGTGTCAATGATATCATTCATTGTGGTACACTTCAAATTGGTGTTACTTGCATAACACGACACGCGTACACAACTTCCCTGAATCGCACTCTTTAACACACACACACACACACACACACACACACACACACACAGAGCAGCATCATCTGTCAACAGCAAATCCATCCTTTAAAAAAAAATCACTGGACGCTAATCCCTCCCTCACAATGCCACTTCTTCACATCCTTCACCTTCACTATGCTCCATCCTTCATTCATCATTCCCTCATCTCTAATCATACTTTCTCCTTCCTCCTGTCCACACATCCATCATTAAACTCTACCAATCACTTCAATATCTTTCCATATCTTCCTACTATCTTACCATACATCTGCCTGACGTTTAATTCAGCCTTTATTTTATCCAATTGTTTCATATTATCTACAATCTTTCTCTTCTGTTTTCTTCTCACACATGTCTTATTGGTTGTTACTTAATTGACATATCTTGTAAACATTGGTCACACAACACAGGCGAGTAATAAAGTCAATTAATATTAACTCTCTTAACACCCTTATCTGAGACACCTTTCTCTCTCTCTCTTCACTATCATACATTTCTTCAGGATCAAAAAATGTCACATAGTAATTCTTTACCTCCTCCATGCAACTTCTTATTCCTAATCAACACAAGCACTTGGTCTTGCACACCCTTCTTCTCCCACCCTCACACTCTTCTCCACTCACCCTCACACTCTTCTCCTCCCAACCTAACACTCTTCTTCTCCTACCCTCACACTCTTCTCCTCCCTCCACCTTCTCCTCTCACCCTCACACTCTTCTTCTCCACCCTCATTTCTTCCACACCCTCCCTCTTCTCCTCCCACCCTCCACACTCTTCTCCTCCACCTCACACTCTTCTCCACCCTCCACACTCCTCTCCTCCACCCTCACACTCTTCTCCCACCTCACACTCTTCTCCCACCCCTCACACTCTTCTCCTCCCACCCCCTCACACTCTTCTCCTCCCACCCTCACACTCTTCTCCTCCCACCCTCACACTCTTCTCCCACCCTCACTCTTCTCCTCCCACCCTCACACTCTTCCACCCACTCTCCTCCCACCCTCCTCTTCTCCTCCCACCCACCCCCCCTCCCTCTTCTCCTCCCACCCTCACACTCCTCCCACCCCTCACACTCTCCTCCCACCCTCACACTCTTCTCCTCCCACCCCACACACTTCTCACCCCACCCTCACACCTTCTCCTCTCACCCTCACACTCTTCTCCTCCCACCCACACTCTTCTCCCACCCTCACCACTTCTCCTCCCACCCTCACACCCTTCTCTCTCACTCTCACACTCTTCTCTCACCCTCACACTCTTCTTCTCCCACCCCCCTCTTCTCCTCCCACCCTCACACTCTTCTCCTACCCTCACACTCTTCTCCCACCCCTCCTCTTCTCCTCCCACCCTCACTCTTCTCCTCCTCCTCTCACACTCTTCTCTCTCACCCTCCACACTCTTCTTCTTCCCTCACACTCTTCTCCTCCCCCTCACACTCTTCTCCTGAAACCCTCACACTCTTCTCCCACCCTCACACTCTTCTACTCCCACCCTCACACTCTTCTCCTCCTTCCTCACACTCTTCTCTCACCCTCACACACCTTCTCTCACCCCTCCACACTCTTCTCCTCCTCCCTCACTCTTGTCCTCTACCCCTCACACTCTTCTCTCACCCCTCCCACACTTCTCTCACCCTCACACTCTTCTCCTCCCTCCCTCACACTCTTCTCCTCTCACCCTCACACACTCTTCTCCTCCTCACCCTCACACTCTTCTCCCACCCTCACACAATTCTCTCACCTCACTCTTCTCCTCCCTCCCTCACTCTTCTCCTCCCTCCCTCCCACTCTCCTCCTCCCACCCTCACACTCATCTCCTCCCACCCTCCACACTCTTCTCCCACCCTGTACTCATCTCCTCCACCTCACACTCTTCTACTCCCACCCCCTCCTCTTCTCCTCCACCCCTCACACTTCTCTCACCCCTCACAGCAATACGTGAAA